>NC_091951.1:59555760-59725928 GCF_031021105.1 Erythrolamprus reginae
ATACCAATAGATTCATTATCCAGCGCCTTAAAGTGAGCCCAAGGGTGGGTGGGTGAGTGCATATAAACAAACAGTGTGTTATGCATTAAAAATTCACCCCCTGGTTACAACAACTGGCTGTCTAAAAATGCTTTGTGCTTTTGGCATAATGCTGCCCATGATTGTAACCAGCTTGTTAACTTTTTTTCATGATGCACACAAGGACAGGAAGTCAGGCTGCCTTTGGAAGCCAAGGGATTTGTGGTCCTGCACTGGATTTAACTTTAATTTAATTTCATAATTTCTTTTATGTCCCTTTGAGAGTTCTCAGGGCAAAAGAAAGAGGGTTTAAAATATTCTTGCAATTTAGTGAGAGGGTGTTCATTTTGATATAATTTGCATATGAGAAATGATATCACAGTACAAATTACAGCTATGACAATTCTCAATTACATTCTCAGACTGGAGCACATAGGCTTCAGTCAGGTCCTCCGTTCTGAGGGGAAAATACTGACTGTTGATTGGTTAGACTGTCTGGCAGCTCTCTATAAAAGGGCTGGCCATCAGACAGAGCCTTTTCTGGATTGTAAATAGTTGCCAAATAAAGAGCTGTTGTTTTGAAGCCATTTCTGTTTGTCTCTTCCATTCACCCTATTTAACACTGGTGATGAGGATGGGATTGGAAGGCAAATAGGTCAGAAAAGAGCTGACAATCTCACAATCCAGCCCGGGCAGTAAGTCTTCAACAAACGGCCTTTCTAAAGTGCCAACTCAGCCGACATGATTACGCATGCCCAACCAAATTACTTCAACCCAGCACAAGAGCATTGGGATGCCTACATGACTCACTTCAAATGCTTCATTTATTTATTTATTTGGATTTGTATGCTGCCCAACTCCCACAAACACAAATGATCCCTCTTCTGAGCGACTGAGACATAGATGTGTTTGAGAAAGCCCAGACACTTGCCAAACCAATGCCAGTCCAGATGGTCACATGGTCCACCTTACAGACAATCCTCAAGACTCATTATGCCCCGAAACCCTCCAAATTCATGCTGTGGCACACTTCAATCTGTGGAACCAGAAGAAGGGGGAGTCCATTAATGATTCCATTGCCTCTCTGTGCAAGGCTGCTGCCCATTGTGAGTTTCATGATCTAGATGAGCCTACTGCTCAACCGAATAATCTGTGGAATTTGGGAATTTAACCTCCAATGGAGGTTACTTTCAAAGACCACCCTCATTCTCCAGATTGCCCTGGATGAGGCCAGAACAGCTGAGGCATCCAATAGGTTGAGCGAGACACTACAGCAAACAAGTAGCCTGTAAAGCATGCAAAAGACGGTCAGCATGCATTGTGAGTATTTAGCGTGAGATTTCCCAAGTTTGTCGCCTTCAGCTTCCTGAAGCTCTGGAATGCAAAAAACAGCCAAACAGCCAAACTGGAAGTTTGAAAATGCATTTCCAGTTTGCCCATTATGCTGTTTTTTGCAACCTGGGGCTTGAGGAAGCTTTTCTGAACCCTCTGGAGTGCAAAAACAGCACAATGACAAACCGGAAGTGCATTTTTCTGAACTTTCCATTCGTCTATTGGGCAATTTTTTTTTGCCTCTGGGGCTTCAGGGAAGTTTCCCTGAAGTTTCCAGAGAGCAAAACAGCCTTTCCTAAGGCTGAAAATCAGCTGGCCAGTGGGGAAGGGTACAGCCAGTCAGTGCCTTTCAGGATTGGGATAAGGAGGAACAGGGGTAAGATCACTGTGAGAGTCAGAGCTCAAGCAAGGAGCAAGGACCACCACCTCCTGATCCAAGAGCTCAGAGAGGAGAAAGAAGGCATGAAGATCCCAAACTGAGCAGGCTATTCAGGAGACAAGTGCCCCATCCATCTTCACAACGCACACCTGGGGAATGAGACTTAAGGAAACACTGTGGGAAAGAGCATTTTTCGGGAACAAACACTGAGTTCCCAAAGTGTTGAGTGCTGATGTTTGAACTTTGCAAGAGTCCTTAATTTTTTCTGGTTTCTGGACTAATTACCTCAATCTTTTGCTTTCTGAACTCCTTGATTTACCCTGCTGGATTTATTGCTGTGCAGTCCTGATGTACACAGTGCTGGGCTGACTAATTGTATCCAGAGGCTGCTTGAGGCTTGTCATCACTTTACTCTGGGGCTTAAAGCAATAGAAGTAGCACTTAGACTTATATACCACTTCACAGTACTTTACAGCCCTCTCTAAATGGTTTACAGAGTCAGCATATATTGCCCCCAACAATCTGGATCCTCATTTTACCCACCTCGGAAGGATAGAAGCCTGATGAGCCTGGTGAGATTTGAACTGGTGAACTACAGCCAGCAGTCAGCTGAAGCAGCTTGCAGTACCGCACTCTAACCAGTGTGCCACCATGGCACCACTTGCCAGAAGCATGGGACCATTTGGGAAAATTTGGAGCAATAAAGCAGTGGTTTGAACTGCTAACTGTTTGTGTTACCTCCATGCCATGCTCTGGGTCATCACACTGTATCAAAGCCACAATGAAAGCAGAGCTCAATATTTATAAGCCCATGTGTTGCGGCCACATGGCAGTGGGGAAGTGACCTGGCAGTGAGGTTAGGTTAGAACCCATCCCTGAACAGGGGTGTCAAACTGGATTTCTTTGAGGGCTGGATCAGTATTGTAGTTATTTATTTATTTTATTTTTATTTATTATTAGAGTTGAAAGGGACCTTACAGGTCATCAAGTTCAACCCCCTGCTTGAGCAGGAAATCCTACATCACTCCAGCCAAATGGCAGTCCAATCTCCTCTTGAAAATGTCCAATGTTGGGGAGTTCACAACCTCCGCTGGCAGGCCGTTCCACTGGTTGATCGCTCTCACTGTCAGGAAATTCTTCCTTATCTCCAGGTTGAATCTTTCCTTGGTTAGCTTCCAACCGTTGTTTCTCGTCCGACTCTCTGGTGCCCTGGAAAATAGTGTGCCCCCCTCCTCTCCGTGGCAACCCCTTAAGTACCTGAATACAGCTACCATGTCCCCACTAGCCCTTCTTTTTACTAGACTATCCATGCCCAGTTCCAGCAACTTTTCCTCATATGGCCTGGTCTCTAGTCCCCTTATCATTTTAGTTGCTCTTTTCTGCACCCTTTCCAGAGTCTCTATATCTTTTTTGAAGTGTGGTGACCAGAACTGGATGCATTACTCCAGGTGTGGTCTGACCAGGGCCTTATAGAGTGGTATTATTACCTCTCTGGTCTTGGAGTGTATCCCCCTGTTCATGCAGCTTAGGATTGTGTTGGATTTTTTAGCCGCTTCTGCACATTGCTGGCCCATGTTTAGCTGGTAATTCCACCAAGATTCCAAGATCCCTTTCACAGTCACTTATGGTGAGTGTGGTTTCGCCTAATTTGTATCCATGTTTTGGGTTTTTTTTGCCTAGGTGCAGTTCTCCTATGCCAGCTGCCGGGGGAGGAGGTGAGGTAGTTAGGACAGACTCTTTGTGGCTCAAATCAGCAACCTGCTGGCTAAAATGGGGTATGGCCTATTTTGGTTGGCAGGGTACTGCAGGAGACCACCAAGGCTGAAAACCACTACCCCACAGCCCATTTTAGCTGCCAGAAGCACTTACATTTTATAGCATTTAGACTTATATACAGCTCCATAGTGCTTTTACAGCACTCTCTAAGCCAGAGGTCCCCAACCTTTTTTGCACCAGGGACCGGCTTTAAGCTAGACCAGTTTTCCATGGCCCGGTGGGGGGGGGGGAGCTAGCTGTCAGCGGCGCCGTAAAAGGGGCGATCAAGAGAGGAATGGGTGAATGAATGGACGGAGGGTGGGAAGGAAGGAAGGAAAGAGGGAAGGGACAGGAACAAAAGAAGGGTGCAAAGGAAGCAAGGAAAGGTGTGAAAGGGGAGAGTAAGAGAGGAAGGAGTGAAAGAAGGGAATGAGGGAGGAAAGAAGGGAGGAAGGAAAAGGAAAGCAAGAAATGGAGGGAGGAAATGAAGGAAAGAAAGAAAGAAAGAAAGAAAGAAAGGGGGAAGGGACAGGAACAGAGGAAGGAAGCAAGGAAACTTATGAAAGGGGAGAGTAAGGGAAGAAGGTAGGAAGGAGAAAGAAAAGAAGAAATAGAGGAAGGGAAGGTAAAAGAGAGAAAGAAAAAGAGCAAGAAAGAAAGCAAGAAAGAGAAAGAAAGAAAGGCAACTTCAAAGAAAGGCTCACTGAGCATCTCTCACTCTCTCTCTCTTTCTATCCCTCTTTCTTTCTTTCTCTTCCTTTCTCTCTCTCCTCTTCCTTTATCTCCTCTCTCTCTCCCTCTCTCTTTCTCTCCCCCCTCTCTCCCCCTTTCCCTCTCTCCCTCTTGCTATCTCTCCCCCCTCTCCCTCTCTTTCTCTCTCTCCCCCCTCTCTCTTTCTCTCTCTCTCCCCCTCTTTCTCTCTCTTCTTCTCACTTTCTCTCTCTTGTTTTCTTTCTGACTCTTTTGCTTTCTCTCTCTCTCACTCTTTCTTGTTTTCTTTCTCACGCTCTTTCTCTCTCTTGTTCTCTCTCTTGCTATCTCTTTCTCTCCCCCCCTTTCTCACTCTCTCTTTCTCACTTTCTCTCTATCTTGCTGTCTGTTGCTCTCACTCACTCTCGTTCTCTCTCCGTTCTTCTCAGCGATGACGCGCGCACGCCCTGCCCGCCTCACCTTTGCGAGAGCACTTTCGCCCCGGGCTCTCAGCAAGGGGGTTTGCAGGAGAGGCGGGGCCGGCGAAGGTGATATTGAATGTCGGGGGAGAACGGGCGGTTGCGCGCGCTCCCTATCTCCCTGCTAGCCCACTCGGAATATTCAAAATAAGAAAAGCCTTCGCCGGCAAAGGTTTTTCTTATTTTGAATATTCCGAGTGGGCTAGCAGGGAGATAGGGAGCGCGCGCAACCGCCCGTTCTCCCCCGACATTCAATATCACCTTCGCCGGCCTCCGCTGAGGAAAGCCTTTGCCGGCATTTCCTCTCGGCGTCAAGGAGGCGCAGCGGCGGGCGGAGAGAGGGAAGGGGGGGCAGCGGCGTCCCTCCTGGCCTTGCCGGGCCGCCCAACCCTCCCCACCTCCTGCAAACGCGGCGGGCAGCGGGGGGAGAGCGAGGAGCCGGTTCCGGCGGGTGCGGGGCTTGGCTGGCTGGCGGGGGGAGCGCCGCTGGTGGTGCGGAAAGGCCGAGGAGGCCCTGGCACCACGGACCGGCTGAAAAGCCCCAATGGCCTGGTCCCGGTCCGCGGACCGGCGGTTGGGGACCTCTGCTCTAAGCAGTTTACAGAGAGTAAGCATATTGCCCCCAACAGTCTGGGTCCTCATTTTATCAAACTCGGAAGGATGGAAAGCTGAGTCAACCTTCAGCCGGTGGTGATATTTGAACTGCTGAACTACAACTAGCAGTTAGCTGAAGTAGCCTGCAGTGCTGTACTCTAACCACTGCTGAACCCCGGCTGCAGGTTGGCCCTTTGTTATTTCCATGCTGGGCCCAGGGGCCTTGAATTTGACACCCCTGCTCTAAAAGAATGTAAATGACAAGCTGTCTGTAAGGAATATAAATCCTTCCATTCCTTTCCATCCTGACAAAGTTGAAGAAGCTTCTTGGTTGAGAAGTGAAACATCTTCGAAGGAAAACAAGAAAATCTTTAGGACCCCTATTACCTCGCTGAATGAAAATCTCAATAGACATTCTACAAGTTTAAAATGGTAGCAGTTGCATTGTTTGTAAAGGCTGGAGTCCTATTATCTTTTTAAAAAAGCATCCCAGAAACAGATTTCCTAACATTTCAATTTTCAATGCCTGAAAGAGGGGGAAAAATGATAGGGGTTGATTGTGGAACAGGGTATCTTTATCGTTAGTATGCACTTTTGAAGACTCCAGAATTAGGACTTATCTTCAACCAGTCTCTTCCTGTGTCATCTCCAGCAAGTGCTGAAGTCCAGAACTTTTCTATTATCTGAGAGATTTCATGAGATCAGCTCTATTTTTCTTTAATCTTTCACAACCTTGGTGGCCAAATCTCTTAAATTAAGGAAGTACAAAATGGCACATTTGGTCCAAGGAATTTCAAAACTCTGATCTATCACTCCCATGGGTCAGGAGTTTTATTGGCTGCTGGTGACCTCAGGAGCGTACTTCAAAATGCTGTTGATTGTCTTAAACTCATGTCCATCCTAGTGTAGATTGGTCACAAGAGGGAGGTGCTCTGGTCATTCACATCATTAACTAAGAATATGAGATTTTATATGTGCCTCTCTCAGGCTATGGAATTACCTTGAGAATACAAATGTTAAACATTTCTGTAACACTTTTTTTATTTGCACAGGGTCTATGTTGTCATTATTGGACTTAGTTAATTTATTACTTAAATTGTGAAGCACCTAAATATATACAGTATGTGACCAAATGCTATATGTGTGTCTAGATAAATAAATTTGGGGTGATATCATTTGTTGAATATTTGCAGCCAGGCATGTCATTACTTTGTAGTTATGTATCCTCCTCATTAAATCCAGAGATAAATGGAGCTTACCATATCAGATCAGATCAGATCAGTGAGAAGTATGAATACTATATTCATATTGAATAACATATCTGATAGCCACAAGTGAACAGGAATTCCATGCAAGCAAGTTAAAAGGCTGATTGACGATGGACAAATCATCTAATTCCTCTTGTTTCAACCCCTTGATCCTCAAGCTAAATAGAGAGAAATAGTAGCAAGGTCTTCAGTATATTTAACTTCAGTGCTAATGGAGAGCAAGCCAGAACAGCTGCTGCTGCATACATGACCAGCTTAGCATGCACAACAAGTTCTATAACGTGCCTGGCTACTCTCCACATCCAATTTAGAGTGCAGTGAACTGGTGGAGGGACATAGACTGAGTGCATTGTCAGATTGATTGATACAAATTTCTTTTTCTCAGTACCAGTAGTTGGAATTTCCAGTTTAGGAGCTACGAGCTTCTCTCTTCCGTGGCTGCTGTAGCCACCAACTTATAGCAAAGTTGGAAAGATTTGTTCTGAATAAGAATGTTGTTGATTTAGTAACAAGGCTATTCTACTGATTAAGAATGTAAAGCATACTGGATGAGAAATACCAGAGCTATCAAGTTATCAAGGTTGAGAAAGACTGGGCTAGTACAGGTTATCCTCATCTTAGGATCCCAATTGAGCCTGACATTTCTGTTTCTAAGCAAAGCAGATGGTAAATAAGTAAGTGAGTTTTGCTCACTTTTTTTGACCTTTCTTGCCATGGTTGTTAAGCGAATCACTGCAGTTCTTAAGTTAGTAATGTGACTCCTCATTGATTTTGCTTGTCAGAAGTTGGCAAAAATTGATCATGGGACCCAGGGACATTGCAACTATCATAAATATATGCCAGTAGTCAAGCAACTGAATTTTGAAATGTGAAAAATGGCATTTATTTCAGTACCATTGTAACTTTGAACCATCATTTTAAAAAAAAAATGTTGTAAGCTGGAGACTACTTGAACATTTTTGTTGGATCATGGTAGCATGATTTATTTTAATATCTTGTCTTGTCTTTGGTTCTGAGTAAGTCATGAACATTTTGATCTACATTTCTATGAAATTGATCATATAAACATAAACACCCATAACTGTATTTCCATTGGCGGCAACCAACTACATAAAGTGCAGCAAGATAATAATATGCAATTAAGAAAGAAATGAAAGGCGATTAAAAAGAGAGAGAGAGAGAGAGGAAAGAAATCGGAGCTAGCTAAATCTAGTTTGCAAACATTTTGTGGCATATATTGCTACCCCTAATGTAAGGATTTGTGCATTGTTTTACTGATCATCACTCACATAGGTATTTAGTCGTCTACTCCAAAGATATACGGATTAAAACTGATCAAGGAGAGATTCAACCTAGAAATAAGGAGACATTTTCTGACAATGAAAACAATCAGCCAAATGGAAGAAGTTGTGGGAGCTTCCTCACTGGAAGCTTTCGAGAAGAGACTGCATTGCCATCTGTCAGAAATGATGTAGAGTCTCCTGCTTGGGTGCGGTGGTAGTGGTTGGATTAGATAATTTATAAGGTCCCTGTTCTAACCCAGCCTTAGCGGAAACAAGAAAGAAGACTCTTTGTCACAAAAAAAAGTCCTTATTTTCCTCTTGGGAATTAATTGCATTCATCCGCTGATAAGTCCAGGCATTAGTCCTTCAAGGAGTCAACTGCAGTACAGTTGCTTGCAGTAATTTCAAGGCCATGAGCTGCCAGATGAAAGTCTGCAAATTAAATTCTGGCAGAAAAAAGAACAAGCCCAAATCTTCAGAAATACGAACTGTTGTCTCCTATGCCAACTACCCCCCCCCTTCTATTTATTCCCCAGCCAGGGAGGGACCATTCAGTGTCCGCGTGTGCTTTGCTTCCTGAGTCAACTCCTGTCCTCCGTTGTTTTCCTCTCCTAACCACTCTGCACATACGTGCATCTGGAACAGCTGTTCTTCCTCCTCACCAATCTCAGCCTTCAAAGGCAGCTGCCTCACTAGTGGCTAGGAAATGTTGGACAGCCCTCAAAACACTTCATAACTCAAAAGTTGACATTTTTCCTCAGTCCAAGGGTGTATGACTATCTTTTTTTGTCATTTACATATATTTCTTAATGACCTGCTGAAGAGCAAAGTCTTTTTCACAAAATAAAGAGCCTCTATACTTGTCCAATTTTGTTCACTGTCATCTTTTGCTCTTTTGATCAGAATTCTGCTGAATGCAATGAATATGATAGGAAGTAAATATCTACTGCTCAATACAATGAGATATATATATAAAGACAGATACACACACACACACACACACACACACACACAGAGTGAGAGATGTTATAGATCAGTGCTTTTCAACCAGTGTGCCAACATGGTCAGGTGTGCCGCAAAGCTCAGCTTTTGAGACTGGAAGCTGAGCTTCATTCTTCGTGCCTCCTTTTTCCCGCCTTCCTTCTTTGGGGCCCAGCAGGAGAGCACCGGCAACAGCGGCATTGGGCAGTAGCCGGGGGCAGCTGCGACTGGGAACTCCAGGTCGGAGGCACCGGCTCCGGCAGCGCCCCACCCAGCTGGAGCTTCCCTGGCGTCAGCAGCAAGTGTCCTTTGGGGCCCAGCGGGAGGGCACTGGCAACGGGAGCAGGAGGATGCCATCAGCAGCGGCACCAGGTAGTAGCCAGGGGATGGCGGCGGTGAGAGGGAGCTCCAAGGTGGAGGCACCGACGGTGGCGGTTGGACGTGTTGCTGGACGCCGTACATGCTGGCACTGCAGGGCTGGCACTGGCCCGCTGGCTGGGCCGGAGGTGCCAGCCCCACGCCCATGACCAGTGCAGTGCCAGCATGTACGGCAACCAGCAGCACATCCAGCTGCCGCCGTCAGGGCTCCTGCTCGCAGTCAACCGCTCTGCCACCACCCCTGGCTACTGCCCGATGCCGCTGTTGTCGGTGCGGTGTAACGAGAGAGAAAGAGAGAGAGAGAAAGAAAGAGAGATAGCAAGAGAGAAAGAGAAAGAGAGAGATAGCAAGAGAGACACAGAGAGAGAGAAAGAAAGAGATAGCAAGAGAGAGAGAGAAAGAAAGAGAGAGATAGCAAGAGAGACAGAGAAAGAGAGAAAGAAAGAGAGAGAGAGAGAGAGAGAGCAAGAGAGGGGGGAAGGAGGGAGAGAGAAAGAGCAAAAAAGAGAGGAAGAAAGAGAAAAAGAAAGAGGGATGGAGAGAGAGAAAGAGGAAGTGAAAAATAGAGCGAAAGGGAGAGATTTTTTTTTGTCCAAACTTTTTTTTAGCCCCCCCCCGCCCCCGCTCAATGTTCCCCAGGATTTTGAAAATATTAATAATGTGCCGCGGCTCAAAAAAGGTTGGGAAACACTGTTATAGATCACCTATAATGTTCAAGGCTTAAATTCATTGTATTCCCTGCAGAGAGTGTGAAATTAATTGAATTGCTGTTGCTCTCTAGTGCTCATTCTGTGTAAGTGAATGTGAATAAAAATAACCAGAGGCAAGCAGAGTACTTGTAGTGTGAAGATTTAAGGAGAGATTGAGTTAAAGCAACAAAGATATGACAAAGGAGTCTTTAAGGGAGAAAGTGCCACTGCGTTTTTTATTGCATGTTCCTGGCCACATTGCCAAAGTCTAAGTAATCCCAGATTTCAAAAAGACCCTCAAAGAAACACTTTTTCAGAAGGGCTTAGGTTCTCAAAGGGATGTTAAATTGGGAAAAACTAAAACTGTAGATGTGATGTACAGCTGCTTTCCACTCAGCTGCTGAAATCCATGTTGAGAAGCAGCAATTCACCACCTAAAAAGAGAAAAGGAAATTCAGAGGGTAATTAATTCTGCTGATCACTTGTAGATTTTTTAGGGCCCTAATTTTCTCCACAAAACTATAGGAAGCCATTAAGAATACGTCAGGTTTAAGACAGTTTCTGCCAAAATGTTTACAGGATCACTATCTTCAGTCAAAGAAAATTAGTGGGAGTTAAGAATAGAAGGGAATTCAAAGTGGGCTGGATTATATATTTTGTGGGCATGAAGTGTCTCCATGTGGCCCATAATGCTTTTGACCAATCTCCTGTGACGAACCTGGTCATCTCCAACACAAGGATCTCTTTTTGACTGCAGGAAAATACAAGCTCAATAAACAGACCAAGAAATAAAGTGTTCCCAGTCTATATAGGAAATTTGGAATAATGGTTAAAGGTACCAAACTAAAAATCAGGAGACTGTGAATTCTAGTCCTGCCTTAAGCACAAAGACAGCTGGGTGTCCTTGGACAAGTTCTTTGCCAAGTCCTTTGCCAAGAAAATTGCAGTCACTAGTCCAAGAAATGACCAGAAATTAAGACTGACCCAAACCTCCAACTCCTCCTGCAACTTCAAAAATACATGATGTCTAAATTGGAGAATAATTAACTAGAGGGGAGCTCAGTTGCTGTGGCCTAGAGGTGGAGCTCTTGGCTCCCAATCAGTTTGATCCTAAGTAGAGGCAGATGTAGGATCTCCTGCTTGGATAGGGGTTGGACTAAATAACCCGCAAGATCCCTTTCAACTCTATTAATCTGTTAACATATTGAAATGCACAGGAGTGGGATTCAGCTAGTAGGCCCAGTTCGAGTGAACCGGATGCTAATTTTACATCTGGTTCACTGAACCGGTAGTTGCAAGGACTGGTTGGTCCCACCCACCCCTCCCCTTCCCTCCCAGGAGTCTTCATGCAGGTCCGACACGGAGGCTCTGAGAGCGTAGAAAATGATCCTTCTGGAAATTCTGGAAAGTTTGGGAATAGGCCGATTTCTGTCCTCTGGAGGGCCTCTAGAGCCCAGGGGAGGCCATTTTCACTCTCCTGGAGGCTCAGGGAAAGCCTCCAGAGCCTAGGGAGGATGAAAAGTGGTTCTCCTGAAAGTTCTTGAAGTCAGGAGATGGGTCTGCTTCCAGCTTCTGTAGGCTTTCTGGAGCTTGGAGAGAAGCCATTTTCACCCTGGTGGAGTCTTGAGAAAAGCCTCCAGAGCAGGGTGAAAATCGCCTTGAATCTACAGAGAGAGGCTGCATACAAATCTAATAAATAAATAAATAAATAAATAATAAAAAAATGACTCCCTGCCGTGTGCAGGAGTCCAAGTAGAAACATAGAAATATAGAAGACTGACGGCAGAAAAAGACCTCATGGTCCATCTAGTCTGCCCTTATACTATTTCCTGTGTTTTATCTTAGGATGGATATATGTTTATCCCAGGCATGTTTAAATTCAGTTACTGTGGATTTACCAACCACGTCTGCTGGAAGATTGTTCCAAGGATCTACTACTCTTTCAGTAAAATAATATTTCCTCACGTTGCTTTTGATCTTTCCCCCAACTAACTTCAGATTGTGTCCCCTTGTTCTTGTGTTCACTTTCCTATTAAAAACACTTCCCTCCTGAACCTTATTTAACCCTTTAACATATTTAAATGTTTCGATCATGTCCCCCCTTTTCCTTCTGTCCTCCAGACTATACAGATTGAGTTCATTAAGTCTTTCCTGATACCTTCCACCATTCTTGTAGCCCGTCTTTGGACCCGTTCAATTTTGTCAATATCTTTTTGTAGGTGAGGTCTCCAGAACTGAACACAGTATTCCAAATGTGGTCTCACCAGCGTTCTATATAAGGGGATCACAATCTCCCTCTTCCTGCTTGTTATACCTCTAGCTATGCAGCCAAGCATCCTACTTGCTTTTCCTACTGCCCGACCACACTGCTCACCCATTTTGAGACAGTCAAAAATCACTGCCCCTAAATCGTTCTCTTCTGAAGTATTTGCTAACACAGAACTGCCAATGCAATACTCAGATTGAAGATTCCTTTTTCCCCAAGTGCATTATTTTACATTTGGAAACATTAAACTGCAGTTTCCATTGCTTTGACCATTTATCTAGTAAAGCTAAATCATTTACCATATTACAGATCCCCTCCAGGAATATCAACCCTATTGCACACTTTAGAGTCATCGGCAAATAGGCAAACCTTCCCTACCAAACCTTCCCCTATGTCACTCACAAACATATTAAAAAGAATAGGAGCCAGAACAGACCCTTGTGGCACACTGCTTGTAACCTGTCTCTGCTCAGAATACTCGCCATTAACAATAACTCTCTGATGTCTATGCTTCAGCCAGCTTGAAATCCACTGAACTATCCAGGGATTAAGTCCAATCTTCACTAATTTATCTATCAGCTCTTTATGTGGAACCGTATCAAAAGCTTTGCTGAAGTCCAGATAGGCAATATCCACGGCACCACCTTGATCCAACACCTTTGTGACATAGTCAAAGAAATCAATGAGATTAGTCTGACATGATTTGCCTTCAGTAAAGCCATGCTGATTTGGGTCCAATAAATTATTGTTTTTTAGGTACTGATTTATTTATTTTATTATTTATTTATTACTTAGATTTGTATGCCGCCCCTCTCCGAAGACTCGGAGTTTTGAGTAGAGTCTCCTCTTTTTGAAGACTCCTCTTTTTGAGTAGAGTCTCCATCATTTTAACTATAACTGATGTCAAGCTAACTGGCCTGTAGTTACCAGCCACAATCACCATGGCCATGCCCACCAAGCAAATGGGTAGAGAACCAGTTGCTAAAAATTTTGAATCCCACCCCTGGAAATACATATATCTTTTCCAGCTTGTTGATCCAAGTTGTCTTTGGATTGCTTATCTCAGAATTCCAACCTCCATGAACAGAATAGATTTGGTGGTTCAAGCTGGAGGTCATCAAAACAGAGAAACAGGATTACTTTTTAAAGGAATCAACATGAGAACAAAACCGAGGCAGCCAGTTAGTCCTTGTGTGTGATGTTTATTAAGCGTACTATGTATTTTCAAACAATAAATTTGTAGTACACACCTTCTATTGTATCCCAAGATGCTTACAATACTTTTAGTTGTCCCTGGCCAAAAATATTTCTGACCTTGGAATTAAAATCAAAAGGAATTGATTTCTGCCATGTGGGTATTTTAAGCTTTTCATTGGCTCCAATCTGAAGACATTTTCAAAACAAATTTACCACAATCCTATTAGGATGGTTCAGAGGAAGTTAAAAGAGGCTGGTGTATCATATGCCAAAACCACAAAAGGATGCTTCAACTTACAAGTTGCAAGCAGCACCATAACAGAAGTTTTAGATATACAGTGATACCTTGTCTTACGAACTTAATTGGTTCCGGGAGAAGGTTCGTAAGGTGGAAAGTTCGTAAGACGAAACAATGTTTCCCATAGGAATCAATGGAAAACCGATTAATGCATGCAAGCCCAAAATTTAACCCTTTTTAAAGCCAAAGCACCCATTTTTGCACTGGTGGGATTACCCTGAAGCTCCTCTCCATGGGAAACCCCACCTCCTGACTTCCGTAGGGAAATCCCAGGAGGGGAATCCCAGGATCACAAAAATGGGCGTTCCGCTGGCAACAGAAGTCCAGAGGTGGGGTTTCCCAGCGAGGGAAGCCTCAGCAAAATCGCACCATCGCAAAAACACAGAAGTCCGGAGGTAGGGTTTTGAGGACTTCCGTGTTTTTGTGATGGTGCGATCCTGGGATTTCCCTCCTGGGATTTCCCTACAGCATCACAAAAACATGGAAGTCAGGAGGTGGGATTTCCCATGGAGGCGAGCCTCAGGGGAAATCCCAGGATCACAAAAATGGGTGCTCCTCTTGCAATGGAAGTCCAGAGGTGGGGTTTCCCAGCAGCAGCAGTGGGTTCGTAAGGCAAAAAAAGTTCGTAAGAAGAGGCAAAAAATTTCTGAACCCCGGGTTCGTATTTCAAAAAGTTCGCATGACGAGGGGTTCGTATCACGAGGTACCACTGTATAGTACAAAAAAGAAAAAAGACATTAACAGATAGAAGTACCCACAAGCTGGATTTCAATATATACTACTCTCAATTCCCTTCCAGATTTTGCTCAGAACAGCTGCCAATTAACCAGTGATTGCTTCCTTATGCTTATGCAGGCATTATCTCCTTGCTGGAGATAATTATCTCCTTTATCTGCCTATCCTTTATCCATTATCTCTGGATCTGGGTAGAATCTATGGATCACTCCTTGCTTAATTCACTCGGCTGTGTAAGGCAGCCTATATACTATCATCTGCTGTCATGGAACATGCTTCGTTTTATCCTGTGTCTTAAATTCTGCATCTGCATTCAGGCCTATTATTTTTGACAAGGTTCAAGATCCACCAGTTAGGAAGCTTGAGCAAGATTATACTATTGAACAATGATGATTCCATAGCTAGGAGATTTGGCTAATTGCAGCCTGCCCTGGCTGCATGTCAGAGACTTTGCTCCCTTCCCTGTCCCCTGCTCTCATTTATTCAGCAGCCTAGGTGAAGAGGTGGAAGCACGGATCTTATTTCCCCTGTTTTGCTGCTTGTGAAGCCTGCCAACAGAATCCACCTTGACAAAGTCAAGGACTCCCCGATTAATGTTGAACCAAGTGAATAAATTATGCATGAAATTGTGCCGGAGTCTCTCGTGTGCCGAATTGCTCCTTTTGATATGAAAGGTTAATTCAGAAAGGAGTCCAAAAGAGCTGGAAATTGTGGGGATAAGTGGATAGTATTCACTGTTGTGAGCTGTTATTACTAGAAATTGCATTCCCTCTCTAACTTCCCCCGAGATTTAGCTTTGTCAGTGAATACAAACAGGACACAGTAGAACGGCATCCAGGAACAACCCTGAGTGGATGTTCACATCCAGCCTGTGAAAAGAAAAGAATAGTCTCATGGTGTTCATAAAAGGGGAGCTTGCCCTTGTATCTCACATTCCCAATACAAGAGCCAGGAACAAGACATAGCAGGTCAAAAACATGTGATTTCCTTGATGTTGTTATCTGCCTAGGGCATTTCAGGGCCAGTTTGAACATTGAGAGCTTTCTAAAGCTCTTTTCTTTCAGCTACCTTTACAACTCATGCCTTACATTGGAAGATGATCTGTTTTTCTTTGCCCTAGAACTGTGGCTCACAAGCCAAACGTGACTCTTTGGCTGCTTGAGTGTGGCTCTTCCACAGAAGCCGAGTTTCTGGCATTGTGTTGCTATTTAAATTTGCCGACCCCTGGTTTAGGCGAACATAAGCAAAAGAAGAAGGAATTTATAGAGCTGCTCTGCAGGGCATATTGGATTAGGTAGCAAATGAGGACCTGGATTGTGGGGGCTACAGGCTGGCTCTGTTAAAAAGTGCTATTGCTAACATGTTATAAGCTGCCCTGAGTCTAAGGAGAAGGGCGGCATAAAAATTGAATGACTGGGTGGATGGATGGATAAATAAATAAGTAAATAAATAAGGAAAGAAAGAAAGAAAGAAAGAAAGAAAGAAAGAAAGAAAGAAGGTGTTGTGGTTCAGCCTGAGGCTGCTCAGGGACCGGCTGTGTCTCTGCTGGCTCCATGCCCGGAGGAAGATGACAGCAAAGAGGAGGGGGCTGAGCAGTCAGATGGGGGAGAGGAAAGTCAGGAATGGGACGAAGGAGAACAGCAGGAGAGCCCCGGGGGGGGGGGGGCTCTCCCCAGCCAGTAGCTTGGAGTCATTAGGTGATGAAGCACAAGCTGTCATTGACATGCGACAGAGACGTTTAGAGCAACGAAAGGAGCAATTAAAGAAGTATTATCAGCACTGAATTAGGAACAGCTGGGCTTGGGTGTGGTCCTCCTTAGCAGGGTTTAAAAGGCAGGCAAGCCCTTGAAGCCATGTGGAGTGTTATCAGTTGGAGTTACGGTGTCCTGCTTTGTTCTCGGCGTCTCTGTTCCTGGCTTGTGGCCCAGCAGTTTGGAAGACCCATGGGAGGTGTAGGTCTGCTATCTACAGCCTCGTCTTGGCAGCAAGAATCCTGTATTGCTGCATGGACTTTTGCCTTTGTGGATATATTTGAAGATACAGCGTTTTCCTGTTTGTAAGGACATTTTCTGTTACCTGTGTTTTTCTTGAATTTGATAAACGGCCTTTGCCTTTTACCGGTGTGTCTGGCTTCTCTTTTTGGGTTGGTCTTGGCTTCCGGAGTGACCCAGACAGAACAGAAAGTGGGGGGGATTATAGAAGAGGTCGCACATCCAGTTTCGCTGCAACAGCCAATCAGCAGAGACTTTCAGACAAATGGGAAATGAAGTTTTAGAGGGGAGAAATTAAAAATGGTAAGAAAGAATTAACTGCTGTAGTGTCCCCGAGAGAGTATACTAGGTTAGGTAGCAAATTGGGGGGATGGAGAAGAGGTCGCACATGCGCTGTCATTCCAGTTTCGGTGCAACAGCCAATCAGCGGAGACTTTCAAGTAAGTGGGAAATGAAGTTTTGGAGGGGAGAAACTGAAAATGGTAAGAAAGAGGTAACTGCTGTAGGGTCCCCGAGAGTTGTTGCTTGCTTGTGAGCCTGAAGTGAAACAAAAGGCTTAAAGTCATAGGGGAAGAGCACAGTCGGAAGGGAATGGAGGTAATAGATAAAACACCCCCATCCCACTAAAAGCAGGTCTTAAAATAACGGGGCCATTTCCTAAAATTGCCTCCGTGTTCAGTGATAGTTAAATCTGCTTTGTAAACACCATTTAATTCAATGGAACTGGGCAATCCCGGGTAGATACCAATTTAGGTTTCTTTGAATTGAATGGGGGGACGGGTTGTCCCAGTGAAATGCGTATATTGTTTTACAGCTTTCTGATATTTGTACAACTAACTATTTCATGGAATACAGTTCACATTATGCATTTGCATTATGATTTTTTGTCGTTGCATACCTTGAAGTCACTTGATTAAAGTCACTTGATTAAAGTAATAATTACTTCTTCTTGAAGTTGAGAACAGGAAGATTTTTATTCAATTTTGTACCTGACAAAATCAAGCTGTTTTAATGTATCAATAGTTTCTGTACTTTTAGAAATCTAAAAGCCTGAGCTTTTATTGTTTTCATTCATGTGTATGTGTGACTAGTTTTTTTCTTCACATATAGTTACAACATATTCCCATATCATACCTGCTGGTCATCTGATCTAGTGAGGCTGTTAGAATATATCAGTAGTAGCTAGGATAGCTTTTGCTCAAAAATGGAAAGAAATTGAGATTCCAAAAGAAACAGACATAAGAAAGTCTTAGAATGTGCTGAGCTCGATATGATGACGAGAAGGTTAAGCAACCAAGAAGAATCAGAATTCTATGATGTTTGGCAAAAGGTATATATCTGGTGGGATACAAAGAAAAAGAGATAACCTTATTGTTATATTACCTTAAATATCCTTGTACCTAATAGTCATACTGTATTAGATGGTGATTATTCACAATATAAATATAAATTCCTTTTTTCTTCTTTTACTCTTTTTACTCTAGTTCAATTTAAGTCATAATTTTAAAACTTCTATATATGTTTTTAAATACTTTAGATGTGTTTTTACCTATTACCTTATAATTGATATTTTCACGTATTTTATAGACGGTGTTAAACAACGATAAGATCTTTTATTTCTACTTTTTTAAAATACAAAGATGACTTCTACTCTGAGCGGAGCGACTGTAGCTTCACTAAGTGTTATATGTTATGTATGTCATGTCTGTCTATGCAATTTAATTAAAAACATTTTTTTAAAAAAGAATATATCAGTATTTTATTTTATAATACCAGTATAATTTATTTGAGGACTGTTATTAATGCTTATTAATGCTTAAAAATATTATTTTTTGAGCAGTATATATATTAAACAAATGCAGTATGACTGTGAAACTAAATAATAAACACATTGAACTGCTCACCATTCCCCTGTATCAAGTTGTACATTCAATAGTTTGAAATACCTGTCTCGTTTACATGATTAGGGGTTTATACAACAATTTGAACTCCAGATTTTTGCTCTGTAAGTAGATTGATACAGTATTTGCAGAATACTGAGAGTGGCAGATTAATCCGTTCAGAAGGCAAAATTTGGGGGAAATGACAAAGCGTATCTGAATGAGAAGCTAAAGTGATGAAATTGCAGACCTGGATTCAATACATTTTGGGCAGTTCTAAGTCTAAAATTTTATAAGATAAAAATAAAGGATGTAAGGACTTTGGTTCAAATGGTTTCCTTTCATTAAGACTGGCAAAGGGAGATCTAATGCTAGCGAAAGCTCTTAATCAAGCATAAAATCAATATAATTTAATTTAATTGAAATTTACATTACATTCATGGGATCTTAATTAAAATTTAATTTACATTACATTTATTGAATCTTCACCCTGAACCTGCCTTCTTTTTGGCATGGGCCTGATATGTCTCTTTAAATTCCAGGACAACCTTCCCCCCAAAACCTGTTTAATCCTTGCCCAAAGAGAAACAAAATATTCTCCATGAAACCAGGTGGAAGATTTTCTGGCTTGCAGCAACTTTATGGCTTCAAATGATATCCTAGTGCATACATTGGCAGGATTAAGACATGACCCTTTAGGATATAATAGGATTAACCCGGAGAAACGGAGCCCACTACATTACACAAATTTCCGTGGAGATTACATCACTTTCAGAAACTTCAACCAAACTTAGCTCAGACAAACACATCTATCTATCTATCTATCTATCTATCTATCTATCTATCTATCTATCTATCTATCTATCTATTTGAGTTGAAAGGGACCTTACAGGTCATTAAGTCCAACTCCCTACTCAAGCAGGAAACCCTACACCACCCCAGCCAGATATCAGTCTGATTTCCTTTTAAATGTGTCAAGTGATGGGGCTTTCACAACCTTTGCTGGCAGGCTGTTCCACTGGTTGATCATTCTCACCATCAGAAACTTCTTCCTTATATCCAGGTTGAATTTCTCCTTGGTCAGTTTCCATCCATTGCTCCTGGTCTGGCCCTCTGGTGCCCTGGAAAATAGTGTGACCCCCTCCTCTCTGTGGCAACCCCTCAAATATCTGTATACTGCTATCATGTCCCCTCTGGCCCTCCTTTTTGCTAAACTATCCATGCCCAATTCCAGCAACCTCTCTTCGTATGTCTTGGTTTCCAGTCCCTTTATCATATTAGTTGCTCTTTTCTGTACTTTCTCTAGAGTTTCAATGTCCTTTGACCAAAATTGAATGCAGTACTCTAGGCGTGGTTTGACTAGGGTATTATAGAGTGGTATTAATACCTCCTTAGTCTTGGAGCGTATCTCCCTGTTGATGCAGCTTAAGATTGTGTTGGCTTATTTACCGCCACTGCACATTGCTGGCTCATATTTAGTTGGTTATCCACCAAAACTCCAAGATCTCTTTCACAGTCACTGCTGCTAAGTGTGGTTTCTCCCAATTTGTATGTGTGTCTTAGGGTTTTCTAAGGATTTGTACTTTGCCTATGGAGCTAGTTATGATCCTTACCTCCTTATAAGAGCCTCTGTGGCACAATGGTTAGAGTGCAGTACTGCAAGCTACTTCTGCTGATCATTGGCGGCCAGAAGTTTGGCAGATTGAATCTCAGTAGGCTCAAAGTTGATTCAGTCTTCCATCCTTCCAAGGTCTGTAAAATGAGGACCCAGACTATTGGGGGCAATGTGTTTACTCTCTGTAAACCATTTAGAGAGGGCTGTAAAGCACTGTGGAGTGGTATATAAGTCTAAATGCTATTGCTATTGCCTAACCCCTACAACAACCAATACAACATATGCTCTTGCACAATAACAGGAAGCTGAAGTGCAAAGCCCAAGAGAAGGTATAAAAACCTCTCACTCTCAACTCCATATGGTCAGCTGCACCAGAACCACAAACATGTGCTTCTATTCATCAATAAATGGACCCTCTTTCCAACCAGCCTCCATTTTGTTTCCAGTGCCTTTCTCCTGGCTTGGAACTGAGCCAGATGGATATTTCTTCCCACACTAGAGCCCACCAGGTAGCAATCCTACACAAGGGCAACCTGAAGCATGCTTATTCTGCTGGATCAAGTAGAATGGGGTAGAAACCAGTGTTGCTAGCATTTTGGCAACAAAGCCATTCCTTCCCTTATAAACTGGCTGTAAGAAAATGACGCTCTCTCCATATAGATATTCAACCAAACGCAACTCCAAAGCATCATAGATTTGGAAGGATCCACTCAGTGCATTCCCTGGTCAGCACAGGAATCTTTTTAAAACAATCCTGACAAATGACTGCTTATTCTGTTTGAATTCATTCACTGAGACAAGTCCTACTAGTCCTCTGAATAATTGGTTTCACTGTCAAACTACTCTTACTGTTAGAGGTTTTGTCTCAGTTTCAATCAGAATCTGTCTTCCTGTAACTTATATCCATTATTATATGTCTAGCATTCTGGGATGATAGACAACAATTCCTGACCTTCTTCAATATAACATTCTTCCCTGTATTTGAATGATGCTTTCCTATTCCCATTCATTCATCTTCTCTCAATGTTAAAGATACCCAACTCCTTCAATAGCTTTAGTTTCTAATCTTCGTTTTCCATTCTATTTGAATTCTTCTTAAAGATAACCCAATTACAGGGGAATAGCAAATCCATATGGGATAGTATCAAGATTCTTGAAAACCTGGAACAATAGGTAAAAACCAACACAATGAATGTCAACAGGACAAATGCAAAATCCTTCAACTAGGTAGGAAAAAAAACAGCTATATGATTTTGGAGTTTATTTAGTGTTGTGTAGGTCCAAATGCCCCCAGCAAATACAGCACTAAACTGCATCAGCGTAAGATTAATGCGGGGGGGGGGGGAAATGGGGGAATTTAACAACCAGTTCATCCAAACCAGTGCAAACTGGCTGAATCCCACCCTACATTGTACCCGTTACTGGAGTCTGTGTTTTAGGAATAACATCAGTGAAGGTCTACCAAAAATTTTACTGCCACACTATGGGCATGGCTTACGCAGGACGCCCAGCATTTTCTTTCAATATCTTTCAGTGCAAATTGGGTGCTCTGGGGTAGAGCTCCATTTTCACTACCCCCTCCAATCCGGGCGGTAGCCCACCCCTGAATAACATTCATAAATTGAATGTCTCCAGAGGAAAGTTATAAGGCATCTGGAAAGAACAAAAACTATGGTTGGAGGCATTAGATATGTTTGCTTTGAAGAAGAGAAGACTAAACTAAGACGAGACTCTCTAACTATCTGAAGAATTATCATATAGAGAACAAG
The DNA here is from genome assembly GCF_031021105.1 of Erythrolamprus reginae. Classification (NCBI taxonomy): domain Eukaryota; kingdom Metazoa; phylum Chordata; class Lepidosauria; order Squamata; family Dipsadidae; genus Erythrolamprus; species Erythrolamprus reginae. The sequence goes on from NC_091951.1 coordinate 59,577,358, forward strand.
CAGAACTGTTCAGAGCTGTTCTAAAGGACAAGAAATATCTAACAGTTCAGAACTGATCAGCCATAGTTTGGTTTCTTGACCTGGAAAAGTTTAAACAGAAGCTGGTAGCCATCTCAGAGAAGCTGCTACTGTAGTTAAACCGTTGCTGAACAGGGCATTAGGTAATGATGTCTAAGGTCCTTTCCAATTCTTGACTTCTATATTTCTGTGAATATTACTTCAAAAAAAAGTAACTGCTCTTTGGTGTTAAATTTTGGCAGTAGAATTTACAGCATGTCTGAAGCCCTCCGCACTCCCCAAGTAATTTGCTGCATGTATGCCTTAGACATCAAACAGGCCACCATTGATGTAAATGCAACCATAGGGAAATAGGCGAGTTGGTCAATCAGGAAAGGAGGTGTGATTCACTGAAGTAATTGCACCTCACATCTCAGCAAGCAGCTCTCTCACTTGCTCTCTTGTATCTTCTCCAATCCAAAGCAGACAACCAGAGTATGGTTTGATCGAGCAAATAGACTTTCCCTGAGCTGGTAGAATGTATTGGGGTTTGTGGATAACATCTTACATGCTTGGTAGCAGGAGGAAGCAGCTTTTAGGTATCATTTCTTTTTCAGCAGAAATTCGGGGTTCATCAAATCACAATAAGTGAGTGAGTGAGTGAGTGAACGAACGAACGAGCGAGCGAGCGAGCGAGCAAGCAAGCAAGCAAGCAAGCAAGCAAGCAAGCAAGCAAACAAACAAACAAACAAATCCTATTGAAGCCAGGGGATGGTGAAAAATGGACCAACGGGCCAACTAGAAATTCAGAAATGAACTTCTGGTTGGCCCATAGGGCTGTTTTTCTCTGTTCTCAGGGTTCAGGAAAGGCTTCTGTAGCCTGGGGACAGTGAAAAATGGCCCAATGGGCCAACCATAAGCCTGGCGGCTGCAGTGAAACCTATGTTCAGGAAAGGGCAGTGCAGGGAGGGTTGTGCACATGCATGGGGGGGAGGGCATTTCATTATGGGTTGGGCACGCACGTGCTATCACGTGCGTCCATACCCTTTTAGCACTTGAGGCAAAAAAAGGTTTACCATCACTGCCCTATACCTTGTCAGATTAATGGTTATCCAAGCTTTTCTTAAAAACATGCAGTGTTGGAGCACCCACAACATGGTTTGTTTATCCCTCCCTCCTTTCCCCCGCTCTCTTTCTCTTTCTCTTTTCTCTCCTTTCTAGGAGATGTTAGTAGGACTTTGACAAGCTTTCACTTGGGAAATTTAATCCAATGCCAATTCTGTCAACTCTCCAAACCAAATAAACTTTTGGTGTTGAATCTCAAACTCTGAGTGCTATCAATTCAAACGCTTCCAAAATAATTCAGCAATTCAGAAAAGCCTCTGAACTGAGGCCTATTTTCTGAATGGATTTCAAAAATGGAACTGAATTCGCCCAATATTTTTAATGGAGTGGAATTGTTAGGATGCAATTGATCTATACACTCCGTTATTTACTGTTTTAGATTCTTAGGATTTTGGAAAATGCTTCAGGATTTTCTGTTTACAACAGCAACATAAAAAATGAAGATGAAATGATTGTATGGTTTGCTGACCTACAGTTGCAGCAAGGCTCTGTACAACAATACTAGATCAAAGCAATTCTTCTGAAGATACTATATCAACTTCCAATTGGTAAACAAGGACTAGCACAACTGAGCCATATGCTGTTGCCTAGCAGACATGATTCAGCCAGGAAAGCAAATTACCCTGTATAGAATTTCTTCACTGGGGTACTTGAAGGAAAAATAACATACAATGAGGCATGACTGACGGGAACAGAGGAGAGCAATCTTTTGTTAACCGGTTCTATATAATACACATCAATCATCTAGCAAAAGAAGGTGTTCCATACAATAAATCATTTGTCAGCTGTGGCATTTAAGACTTTCCTAACAAAGTCGAGCCAAACAGAAAGTGCACTCTCTTTTATATTTATGCTCCCAAGGAGCACATCTTCAACTAAATAGCTGCAACAATTAGGGATAGTTTCTGATCAAATGTTACCCAATGCCCAATGCTTTGTGGATATTAATTGCTGTAATATTTGCCACACAGAATTCAGGGAGAGATGGTTGCCAGAATTAAGTTTGGTACCACAGAAAGACATTCATGAGCTGTAACTTTGTCACCTCTGTCAAGGTGTTCATATTAAGGGGGTCTTTCTTTACTCAGGTTTTGAAATTTGATTAATTTACTGCTTTTTTCCTGATCAATAGCATCACCATAAAGCTTCCTAAGTAGTAACTGCAAAGGAAATTATTCAGCAAACTGCTTGCGATTCAGAATAAGTATTAAAAATTGAACATTGGTGTGGAATTCATTTATTTGCAAAATTTTATTTTCTTTGTGACTATAATCATTGCTTTTGCCTTGGAAACATTCAAGTTTAAGCTCCAGCACTTCTGGTGAGAAAGTTCTTAGTTTCACGGGCAAAGAAAGCATTTGTGAGTTTAGGAAGTGAAATACAGTAGATATTTTACAAATGTCAATTTTCTTCTTTTTAACCAGTGAGATCTCTATACTGTAATGGCTTTGTTCAACAGAGATCAATTATAATTATTACAAGTGTGTGGATATTTTGTCCTGAGAAAAGAGAGAGCATTTCTAAGATTTAGAAAACTGGGACTCCAGTTCAATTTCTAAAACAAAGAAAAGCAAATACTGTATAAGCAAATGTAAGATGTGAACAACAGTCTATTTGAACACAGAACCAGCAAATTGAGTATTCATGTAGCATCGCAGATGCCACAAACTTTACGCAAAACACAACTGTAGTTTCATTTTTTGAGTTGCAGTCATTTTTATACCTGGATCTCCTCCAATGTATTGCATTTTAAGGCTGAAAGGGTAAGCAGAAAGCCAAATTAATACACAAATATAAATGATCTCTTGAGCATGGCCATTGCAATTATTTGACAGTAGATGGCAGAGTGTACAAAGACTTCTACCAATGTTGGCATCTTAGAAATGGTATGTATATACTTCTGAAATGATAAATCTTAAAAAAAAAGTGTTTTGCTTCTTTGGAAATCATGCATTAGCAAATTATTAGCATTATCATACTGACTGTAAGAAAGTACAGTAAGGAAAAGGTTTACTAAAACTAAATAAATTATTATTATTTTCTTTCTGGAATACCATCAGATCCAAGCAAAACCGAGCACCAAAACATGTTAAGATTGTCACAATGGACCTTACATGCAGCAAAGCAGGCTTTAATACATAGCAAATTCCTCCAGCAAATTTTATTGAGTAGAAAAACGGGACAAATTTTTTAATGTGTCAATTTATCGGATTTATTTCTTGTTTCCTGGACCTTGCAATATTTTATCTAACTGTATTTTACCGTTTAAAGTATTAGGGATAATTTGTGAGACCTAGAGATAACAATGATAAATAATTATCCATTTATAATTTTGTATAGGATCTACTGTCACTTTTGAGGCTTGAAAAAGTTTCTAGAAACGCTCAATATTTCGTTTAAGGTCTGAGGGAATATATGAATGCCATAATGGTAAATGGTACAGGTAATTCTTGAGTTATGACTAAATTGAGCCCAACATTTCTGTTGATAAGTGAGGCTGAGTTTTGCCCCATTTTACGACCTTTCTAGCCATTGTTGAATAAACCACTGAAGTTGTTAAGTGGAAAAGACAGTTATTAAGTGAATCTGGCTTCCCCACTGACTTTGCTTGTCAAGAAAGTTGCAAAAGGGAATCCCATGACCCTGGGAAACTGCAACTGTCATAACTATGTCAGCTGCCAAGCATCTGCATTTTGATCATGTAACCATGGGGGTGCTACAATGGTCCTAAGTGTGAAAAATTGTCATAGGTAACTTTTTTCAGTGCCATTGTAACTTTGAATGGTCACTGAGGGAACTGTAGCAAGTTGAGGACTACTTGTATCAACTACTAGTTGAATGAAAGATGTTCTATTCTTACTGCTTGCTGGAGATGGCAAACTTTATAGCTGGGATGGCAAACTTTCAGTGATGGACAGTTAATTTTAGTTTTACAAATAACTCCTATGGACATGATTTTTCCTGAAATTATTTCCTAAATCTACATGGATTGGGGAATTTATAGAACTTTCCTGAGGACATCTGGAAGATTAGGGCACAAAATCTGGGGCGGGGGGGGGGATAAGATTGCTCACCTTTCCTATCTGTGACCTATCTGCGACCTCTATTAAGCATACTGCTTCCAACAATGGTTGGAAATTAATCAAAGAGAGAATAGAACCATAGAAACATAGAAGACTGACGGCAGAAAAAGACCTCATGGTCCATCTAGTCTGCCCTTATATTATTTCCTGTATTTTATCTTACAATGGATATATGTTTATCCCAGGCATGTTTAAATTCAGTTACTGTGGATTTACCAACCACGTCTGCTGGAAGTTTGTTCCAAGGATCTACTACTCTTTCAGTAAAATAATATTTTCTCACGTTGCTTTTGATCTTTCCCCCAACTAACTTCAGATTGTGTCCCTTTGTTCTTGTATTCACTTTCCTATTAAAAACACTTCCCTCCTGAATCTTATTTAACCCTTTGACATATTTAAATGTTTCCAAAATAATTCAGAATTAAGGAGAAATTTCCTAACAGTGAGGACAATTAACCAGTGCAACAGCTTCCCCCCGGAAATTGTGGGCACTCCAGCACTGGATATTTTTAAGAAGAGTAGACAGTCACTTATCTGAAATAGTACGATGGGTGCTGGACTAGAAGACTTCCAAGGTCCCTTCCAGCTTATTCTATTCTATTCTATTCCTTATGCAAATTGATATAAACCCATGTGCTGATATTATTTCTCATGTTTGCATTGTTTTTTTGGAATAAACCCTCCACCTTTAAAAATGTCTAATTCTTTTTCATCCCAAATGTTAATTTAATAGATAATGGCCTGCCAATGTGGTTGACAGCATCTTAATTGTTGCATATATGGATAAATGCTTATTTTGTGTGCTGGCTATAAATTTGTACTGAAAAAGATGCCCTAGTGAGCTTTATACAAGCTTTTCTTGATTTCTGATGACTTTTGAAACTAAAGGAGTTTCTAAAATCTGTTTGCTGCTCTGCAGAGGAAGGTCTAAATGAAGAATATCCTACGAAAATAGACTAACAATCCTGGGCCTAGAAAGCCTTGAACTACGGCGCCTAAAACACGATTTGAGTATTGCCCACAAGATCATATGCTGCAACGTCCTACTGGTCAATGACTACTTCAGCTTCAATCGCAACAATACAAGAGCACGCAACAGATTCAAACTTAATATGAACCGCTCCAAACTTGACTGCAAAAAATATGATTTCAACAGTCGAGTTATCGAAGCATGGAACTCATTGCCGGACTCAATTGTGTCAACCCCTAACCCCCAACATTTCTCCCTTAGACTCTCCACGATTGACCTCTACAGGTTCCTAAGAGGCCAGTAAGGGGCGTACATAAGTGCACTGGTGTGCCTTTCGTCTCCTGTCCAATTGTCTTTCCTTTCTCTCACTTATCATATATATTTTCTTTCTTTCATATATCCTCTCCTCTAAGTTCACTTTACCCTTATATATATTACTACATGTCTATTTGTCTTCCTATGTATTTGTGTATTGGACAAATGAATAAATAAATAAAATAAATAAGAGATATGTTTTAAGTATTTCTCTAAATTGTGATAAGAATTAATGCCTGCATCAGTTTGTTCCAAAATATACACTCTGTGATGAATTATTTGAATTTTTGAATTGTTGAATAAGGGTAAAAAGAGTCTAACACTCAGCCATGGCCATCTAAGGTACCTGTAAAACTCAACTATATAGCAATTGGATGTGGTTGTATCTATCTGGAAGGCCATTAAATTGTGGGAAAGACTTAGGGGATTCTGCATTTCCCTGGTGCCATGGAAATTTTTAGATCTTTTATTTTTTAAGAATATATTATTTTCTTTAAATTGTAAGAGTCTTTGAGAACTTTAGAATGTCTTGAGACTTAGTTCAAACAAATATATTCCATTAACTCTTCTAAAAGCATCTCCTAAGATAGGATTTCTCAACCTATTTTGTCATCTAAAGCCTGGTGTGAGTTTGGAGTAGATGAGAATGGTGCCATTTGAAATTAGAACCAATGAACTAACTAGATCACACCAGGAGACCAATTCCATATGAAGCTAATGGTACTTTTATTGAGATTGGCTGCAATAACTAAATCACGCAAAACTAACAATGCTAAGCCTTCTCATCTTCTTATGCTCCAGTGAATCAGAGATGCATGAGCCCTGTCATATGCTGTCTCCTTGCTGCATATTTTAAACATGTTTTGGTCTAGTGATGATATCTACATACCTTCCCTATCGGTTCAGAAGCATGTGCTTTTTCACCCTTTGCACATGTACATAAGTTAAAAAAAAGAAAATGGTGACGTCTGGGTGGGAAGGTGGAGTCTCATGTTTCTGCCACTACCAGTTCACTGAATCACCACCAGCTGCCGCATTTCACTCCTGTTTTGATCAAGATAATGGTCCCTGAATTTTGTCATCAAAGTCTTTTTCCTTACTCCCTATAATCAGGTAGTGAATTTTCTTCTCATCTGAATTCCATTCATGGATAAATTGGAAGTCAAAGACTAGGACCTGGTTCGTTTGTTGTCCTTGGAGTCTGGTAAGATCAGGAATGTCTTGCACCTAGCCATGTCAAGTTCTTGATCAAATAAATTACTTGGTTTCATTTACTTTGTAAAAGGGCTGGTAATAAAAAGGGTAGAGAAACCCATAGAGCAGCTTAAGGTCTTTAGAGGAAGAATGATGCTTAAAGAGAGAGAGAGAGAGAGAGAGAGAGAGAGAGAGAGAGAGAGAGAGAGAGAGAGAGAGAGAGAGAGAGAGAGATGGTGTAATGGACTACAGTGAAGAGGCAGTTTTCCAGGAAGATGGGAACACATTTCAGAAAGAGGGATGAGACAAGACACGACAAGACACTCTGGACATTTTTAAGACAAGATTGAACTGCCACTTGACTGGTGTACTATAGGGTTCCTGCTTGGGCAGGGGTTTGAACTCGATGGCCTTCATGGTCCCTTTCAACTCTAACAATAAATTAATAATAATAAAAAAAGAGGCAGCACAGTCTGGAACTGGTTAGGAGACAGGAAGATAGTAAGGACAGTAAATTTCTAGAGTGTTCCAGAGTATATTCATTAAGATGAGAATAGCAAAGTTTTAGTCTGGCAAGGATCTGTCTATTGTGTGTGAGCAAACAAAGGAGATGGCAGAAACTTTTTCCGCTTTAACTGTTTTCTCTCCCTATCAAGTTTTTCTATCAAGCCCTTTAAAGTGGGGGGAAATTAGTTAGCACATAAACTCTTCTGAAAAGTGAGGACTAATTTATTAACATGTCATTATTAGCAGAATCACAAAAGGGGTCACTGGTCTCTCCTTTAATTTCAATCACAGGCTGCAGGCCGCATTATGCTGAATCAAGGATATGGGAAGATAATTAACACAGCATCTATGGCAAGTTTAATAGGTGAGTGATGAGAGCTTACAGTTGTGCTTCAGAATCCATATTTTAATTACTACTGATGCTATTTGAATCAATTAAGCCAGGATTGCATAGAAGTAAATCACTGACATTTTGTATTAGGGAAAAATGTACTACAAAATTTTTATTGATACCATTTTTCAACATTTATCTGTCCTCTCAATTTTAGAGCACCTATTACTCTTGATAGAAGAGGTGGGGTTAAGGCTTCTTGAGTCTGACACATTTTATTGTGTAAGAAAAGTACATAGCTGTTAATCCTATTCCACACTTAGAAAGAAAGGAACATGAGGCATTTCACTACAGGTGGTTTGGTATAATACTTAGACTGTTGGACTTCAGTGCTGGAGTCTTTGATTCATATCCACAGATAGGCACTAAATTTGTGATAAACCTTGTTTCTCCCTCCCTCCCTCCCTCCCTCCCTTCCTTCCTGTTGGATTTCTATGTTATTTATGGTTATAAGTGATGTTCTTCACTTCATACAGCAGAGATTCTTCATAGCATAGGGCAGTGTTTTTCAACCAGTGTGCCGCGAGACATGGTCAGGTGTGCCGCGAAGCTCAGAAAGAAAGAGAGAGAGAGAGAAAGAAAGAAAGAGAGAGAGAGAAAGAAAACAATAGAGAGAAAGAAAGCAAGAGAGAGAGAGAAAGAAAGGCAGGGAAGGAGGGAGAGATAGAGCAAAAAAGAGAGGAAGGAAGGAAGAGAGAAAGAAAGAGGGATGGAGAGAGAGAGGAAGGAAGAGAGAGAAGGAGGGAGAGAAATAGAGCGAAAGGGAGGAAGAGAGAGAGAGAGAGAGAGAATTTTTTTGTCCAAACTTTTTTTAGCCCCCCACTCCCCCCCCGCTCAATGTGCCCCATGATTTTGTATATGTAAAAAATGTGCCGCAGCTCAAAAAAGGTTGAAAATCACTGGCATAGGGTACAGATACAATGATTCCAATATAAATATTACACTTTTATTTCTTCTTTTCTCATTGAACTGGTTTCATATTTACACAAATAAGCAACTTGACAGTATAACTATATTTCTCTATATACCTGCTCTCTATGATGCAGATTCACCAACAGTCAGCATATGAATCCCCAAGAATTCTATCTTCCAACTGCCAAAAACTGATTTACATACCAATATCCATCCCCTTTTTCCATGCTATATGCTAACCCTCCCTCCAGCTTCCCCCTCCTCTCTCAGACAGAAAAAAACTTCCCAATATTTTCTATAAAAGGCACCCATAACTTCTGGAGGCAAGTCATTCCACTGCTTAATTGCTCTTATGTCTATCTGGGAATGACTCAAGCTCACATCCTTGGTGTGGATCAATGGATATTTCTTCCTCCCAATTTACTCAGTCACAGATCTATGGTAAGCCCAGGAATGGAGGCATTTAAAAATAGGTTGTTCACCTGAAAACTAACTTATACAGTTTAAAATCCTGTCATTTTATTCTAAAATATATTCCCCCAAACACCCCTATCATTTCCCCTTGTCATTTTATTCTAAAATGATTCCCCCAAACACCTCTAAGCTTGGGAATACAGCAGATTCATACATGTAGAAGATCAAGGCTTTAATCTTTGGCATCTGCTAGAAATTCAGGAAATCTCTCTTGGCCCCTATTGGGGAGAATGAGCAAAGATCAAACATCACGTAAAACTGCCTCTCCACTTCCTGCATCTAATATGCAGAACATGCTTGAATATGGAATATGGTGAACTGGCGGTGTGATTGGCTTCAGGTAGAGCCCTCTGATTGGCCAGGCTCTTTGAAATACAGTATATTCAGCTTGGTCTTTTTTGCTGAACCAAAGGTGCTTTTTTTTTTCGAGAGGCAACTGGACTTTCTTGGGGTGGGTTTTTTTTTTTGGAAGATGTTTCATTTCTTGGATGGAAAGCGAAAAAGAAAGGAAAGTCCAATTGCCTCCTGAAAAAACATTTTTGGGACAACCATGAACTGGATGACTGAGAATCTCTACAAACATTTAGCTCCACAGTTTGGGATGGGCCCTTGGAATGGTGTGGGAGCGGGAATGGATTTCCAGAGGAAAAATTGCTGACTACAGGAACTATTAGCACTATTCAAGTGATCCTGAGGACACAGATAAACCTCCAAGTGTTTTACTGACCTTCTAGAAAGACGAAAATGACCAGCTGTCTGCAAGAAATACACACACAAACACAAACACACACAATCACACATATATATGTATGTATATATAAATATATATATATATATATAAAATCAAATACATAAATATATATACACACATATATATGCACATATACACACACACACACACACACACACACATATAGTATATACATACATATATACATATATATACATGACGGTCTTGGTATATTCAGGTTTCTTCCCGTGTAGGATTTGGAAATTTCTGGCGACGTTTCGACGAGGTCCCACTCGTCATCTTCAGGCTGGTGTTTCTGTCCTTGTTCTAGGGCGAACACAGCGAGACCTGAGCTGCCTTCCTTCTATAAATACTGGTGGCTGGGTGTGGTTTGATGGCTCAGCAATTGCCTGCTGTGTAGAAACTTCCTGGTGAGTCAGTGGGATAACACCTGGAGTCGTTGATGTAGCTGAGGTATGCTGATTAGTTAATGGTTGTGGATTAGGCGTGATATCCTGGGTAGTTGGAGCTTGCAGGCTACTTGATTGTTTTGCAATGTGTGTTCTGAGTCTGGTTTCAGTTCCTATGGCTGGGATACATTTGAGGGCTGGTTTCCAGATGTCTGGTAGGCGGGAGGTATCATCCCGCTTGTTCATATTTTGGGGATGTTTTTTTAATCTCGATGGCTTCCATGATTATTCTTTTGCTGTAGTGTTCTGTTTTGGAAATTAATTTAGTACTGTCAAAATCAATTTCATGTCCTGTAGTTTTGAAGTGTTGGAAAAGGGAGGAGGTTTTTTCTTTTTTCCTTAATGCATTCTTATGTTCTGCAACACGTGCATTTACTCTCCTGTTAGTTTGTCCAATATATGTGGCTGGGCAGATTTTACACAGTATTTGATAAACTCCCTGGTTTTCTAGCTGGAGTTATCAAATACCATGTAAAATCTGCCCAGCCACAGTGACTGTGAGCAGTGAGTCCTGGTCCAGATAGGGCCGCAACTGGTGCACCAGGCAAACCTGGGCAAACGCCCCCCTTGCCACAGCTGAAAGATGGTGCTCTAATGTAAGCTGTGGATCAAGGAGGACACCCAAGTCGCGGACCTTCTCTTAGAGGGTCAATAATTTGAACCCCAAGGGTAATGGACGGACAGATGGAATTGTTCCTGGGAGGCAATACCCACAGCCACTCCATCTTATCTGGGTTGAGTTTGAGTCTGTTGACACCCATCCAGACCCCAACAGCCTCCAGGCACCGGCACATCACTTCCACTGCTTCGTTGACTGGACATGGGGTGGAGATGTACAGCTGGGTATCATCGGTGTATTGATGATACCTCACCCCATGCCCCTGGATTATCTCACCCATATAATTTTATGTGTTATATATAAAATTATATATATATATATTTATAATTTTCAAATTCAGCAAACATATGTGACACATACAGAATATAGTTTGTCGGCTATGAATAAATTAACTGCCTTGGAAATGGCCCTGGGTGGTTGGGCCGAGACGTAAAAAGAAAGCTGTGATGCTCCTTCAATATACCAGGGTGATTCGACACAAAAAACATGTAACCCTACCCTGGTACAGAGCTGAAGGGATTGGATACTGTAGCCTAGAGGTTAATTCTCTGCCTTACAAGTCAAAGGCTGCAAGTTCAAGTCCCAGTGAGGGTATGGCTAGCTGATGAGGCCAACCTGTGGCCTAGAGGTTAAAGCTACTGCCTTACAGGCAGACTGCCCGGTAAGTGTATGGTTAGCTGATGAGAGCAAAATAGCTTGAAATAGATCTATGCAAATCTCCCCTTTCCTTTTCATTATCAGCAAAAATATCTTTTATACACACACAGGCAGATGCACACACTTAGTTGCATTAGTGACTCTTCCCTGCTTTGCTTATTCAAGAACTGGTTTGGCTCCAGCCTGTTTGTTATTGGCAATGACCCTTCTGAAGCCAACCTAGGGCCAATGGCTGCCTGCAGGTGTCTTGCAGGCCAGCTGGGCTGCCTTGCTTTTGCTCTAATACCAATTGTTCTGTTTAATGCTTCTTGCCAACAGGTGCCTCCACTGGCGCTGTTGTATCGGCAGCAGCACCAAAGAGCCAATAAACTCTGAGCAACATATGGAACGAAATCCCAACTGCTGAGCTAATCTGGAAGGCAGTTACATGCTGGTGAACCGAGGCCCATGTAACAAAAATTGATCAATTACACAAATTAAGCAGAGCCCTTGAGGAATTTGTTTTATTGGTCTGGACATCTGTTGCAGGATTGTCCAAATCCAAAAATCAAATGGTGCCTGTGAGCTGCCAAGTTAGGCCAAAAAAATAAAAATAAAATAAAAATCTAGTAGCTATAAAAGTACAACTGAGTCGCTCGATATTAATATCGTGTCCATCTGCTAAATACACATAAATATAAAGTCTTTTTATTTTCTTTGGGAACACCATTTATTTTTACTGTGCCCAGTTTGACATTCTTTGACTTTGTGTTCCATTTATTACTTGGTAACTTTAACTGTTTGTTCAGGGGGGAAAATCATTTATGTGGCTGTTAATCTTTTTTTCAAGTACTTTGACCCACTTATGATGATCACACCCAAGAAACTGATCTTGCTCAAGTGTAAGGAATTATTGCATGCAAATGATTCATTAGGCAAAACCAAAACAAAACACAGTTTGGTTTAAGAAAGAATGTGTACTGTCGGTGTAGACAGAAATATCAAAGGCTATATCCTGTATTAGTTTGTAATAGCTGTAATTCATAATTAGACAATGATATTTCTAACACATAATAGAATATGTTATGGAAATTGCAGCAAGCATTTGGGTTGTAGGTTTATTATGTAATGTCAGTGTGGATATTGTGTATAAATTCCATTTGGATGAATGAATGGAATGAGATATGCTTGATGAGTAGCTCTTTATTGATTGATTATGTCATCAAGTCATTTTCAGTCCTTAGCAACCACATGGATAGATTTTCTCTATGGCAATCTATCTCCCAAAAGTGCACACCTGTCATCATTGAATCCATCCACCTGGCTGATGGTCATCCTCTTCTCTTTCATTCTACAATAACAACAACAACAACAACAACAACAACAACAATAATTATTATTATTATTATTATTACTATTATTATTATTATTATTATTTATTAGATTTGTATGCCGCCCCTCTCCAAGTACTCAGGGCGGCTCACAACAATAATAAAATACAATAAACAATGGAACAAATCTAATATTAGTAAAACTGAAGTTAAAATTCCTTAATATTAAAAAAACAATCAGTACTACACAATCATACCATTCTCAAGTGCTATAATCAGCAAGGGGGGGGGGAATCAGTCCCCCCAAGCCTGGCAACATCTTGTGGAATACAGGGTGGGTGGGGGCAATTCGGATCTCTGGGGGGGAATTGATTCCAGAGAGCCGGGGCCGCCACAGAGAAGGCTCTTCCCCTGGGTCCTGCCAGACGGCATTGTTTAGTCAATGGGACCCGGAGAAGGCCAACTCTGTGGGACCTAATCGGCCGCTGGGATTCGTGTGGCAGCAGGCGGTCCCAGAGGTATTCTGGTCTGATGCCATGTAGGGCTTTATAGGTCATTACCAACATTCTACCTTTCTCAACCTTAGAATCTTTTCCAGAGAGCTTACACAATGTGTCCAAAGTAGGATAATTTGAATCTGGTCATTTGTGTTACAAGGCAGAACAAGAGATAGAAATAAATAAATAGATAAAACCCAAAACTACTTGGCTTTCCTAAGGTTCCCATGTTGATCCCCACAGTTTGACTTTGTGGTTGAGAAAGAAACCCAGATCCTGACATGCCAGAGTCAACCTCCCATACTTGTGCCTTGTATTTTTGTAGCGCAGAATTTAGAGGTTTTTTTGTCTGTTGAAAAAACAAGTGAATTGCTAGTCATTTCAGCTTATCCCTCAAGCCTGTGCAGATTTTTTTAAATCTTTGTTATTTCATTTAAAGTATTAGCTCTTCTTTCTAGTGATGTATTATCTGCAGATATAAGTGTCCCATCAATTACCTCATTCAACTAATCAATAAAATGGTTGAACAGCAAAGGGCGCAGTACGGAGCTGAGTGGCATTCCACTTGATTCTTTCCTCCAGGCTGAAGTGGCATCATTAATTAATGAACTGATAGTGGTATCTTTATGCCTGCATTTTACCAATAGATGCAGAAAAATATCACAAAGCACTTCATCAAGGATTTTGAGGAAGGTCCAGATACATTATGACTACAGCAGTTCCCTGTTCTACTAGGTGAACAATTCTATCAAAGAAGGAAAAAAATGTTACTGTGGCAATGGCTTGTTTTTGACAAACCCATAATGACTGTTAATTGTGACATGTCAAGTGTTTAGAAAAATTGGGGTTGACCACTTGTTGGGGGTCAAGGGAAAGGTAAGGTTTTGCCTTCTCCTTCTGCTCAAGATCCCCATGTACAATTGGTGGGCCACTGTGTGACACAGAATGCTGGACTCGATGGGCTTTGGCCTGATTCAGCATGGCTCTTCTTATGTTCTTAATCTTAGTCATAGACTTGCCCAATATAGAAGCCAAAATAGAGAGAAGTCTTTACTTTCCTGTGTTCTCCTGCTTTTTTTTAAAGATAGAGACTTTCTGGATCAAGTTCGGAAGTGTGTCACCAAGGTCATCAAGAATCTGGAGATACAACCCTATGAGAAATAGTCAATCTTCTAAATTATGTGTTCATAGATCTGGGATTTACTACTGAGTCTTTGCATGAAAATTAATACAAACTACGGTAGCACTCAGTCCACAGGTATAAGAAATTGGATTCTCCAACAATTACAACCTGTTTTATCATATAGGTCATTTTATTGTAATAACTCTCTATTTAAGATAATTGGGAATCTGAAAATTTTAAGGCAGTATTTGTAGGACCATATTTGATAATATGCCTGGAAATATAACATTGCCTTGGACCAAATTAGTCCACGGATATATTGAAAACAGTGCTTTTTTACCCTAACAAATATTGATCTATCTGTGAGTTCTCTTGGTTTCAGGTCTATTATTATTCTAGAGCATTAGAACTTATACATTCTAAGTCCTAAGAATTTAGGTTAGAAATTATTCTTCTCAGTCGGCTAGTATATCATTATTTCAGATACCTTCCACTTACTTTAGTGAAAATTCCTTTCTTGATCTTGTAATTTCTGCTTTGATAAACATCGCTGTCTATTATTCCCAATCAATAACTGCCTTTTCTGCTTACAGTGGGTTTCCTTGGTCTCTTTCCTTAGTTAAGTGTAGGAATGATGATTTATTAAGCTTTATTTTCTTTGTATCTATTTGCACTTTTATCAGTTTTATATACACTGCTCAAAAAAATAAAGGGAACACTTAAATAACACAATAAAAAACTTCAAGTAAACCAAACTTCTGTGAAATCAAACTGTCTGCTTAGGAAGCAACACTGATTGACAATCAATTTCACATGCTGTTGTGCACATTCAACTTTGTACAGAACAAAGTATTCAATGAGAATATTTCATTCATTCAGATCTAGGATGTGTTATCTGAGTGTTCCCTTTATTTTTTTTGAGCAGTATATTTGATATGGTCAAATCATTTAATCAATTCCTCCTCCTCTTCCTCTCCATCACTTGCTGCGTGTTCTTTTTATGTGGAGATGTTACACACCAAGCAGATGTTCCAGATAACTGAAATATAGTCCCTTCCTAAGCCAGTGACTCTTTATATAGAGCTTACTTATTTATTAATTAGATTTGCATGCTGCCCAATCCCGGAGGACTGAGGATGGCTGCAGATTTTGAAACAAATTTGATCTCTTGGTAATTTTATTTTGTAAATTTTATTTTTTGTTGTCTATTTGATTGCTGTAAGGTTTTAAGCTTCTTAGCTTTTTCTTAAAAAAGGAGGAGGCTAATGATTAATTAGTAACACATTATTTACATTGTTGTTTCATCTTGTATATAATAGCGAAGGGTCACAGCCATTTAGAAATTTCTCTTCAAACGATTGAGCATTGCTGCAGCAAGTTTGCCCGAACTAGAGGACAATTTGAAGAAATAAAGGAAGTTCTTGTTCGCTGGAAAGAAATTCAAATCTCATCTGGGTAAGTTGCAAAAACATTTCACCCCTCTAAGCAACTACAAAGTAATTTATCATATGCAGGCATATTTGGAAAGTTTAGCAGGTGCTCCTTTTTACAAGGTGATGAGGTTAACTACCAAAGTTGTATGTAACTTGGATCTTCAGTGGAGTAATTAATCAAGAAATTATATTCCTTTCCACTTTCCCCCAGCCCACATGGAGTGCTAGATGTTGGTATGCCAGACAAAACAACAATGTAGACACAGATAACATTTCATTATTATTATTATTATTATTATTATTATTATTATTATTATTATTATACATTTTTATTTACAAGAATAAATACAGTAAATACAGTGACAATACAAGTGACATTACAAACATATAGAAAGAAAAAGAAAAGGAAAAAAGCACAAAAAGAAGAAACAAAAAATATACAATAAACAATGTACAATATACAATAAACAGTAAAGGGCGGGCGGGTGGGTGTACGATCGATCTGTATTGAAAATATGAACTGTGAATATTCTCTGTAGCCCGTTACACTATAACTAACAATCTAAATTATAGGTAGATAAGAAGAAGGGTTGAGTATGGCAAGAAAATGAGATTTTAAATAGATAAGTTAATTTTTACATACCTCTATATCTCATTCATTGAATTAATTTAGACACCAGATAATTATCTTTATATATACAGAATTTTTAACAGTTGTTGGGCGGATTATTCCTTTTTTCTAACCAATGGTAAAAAGAGTCCCAGCAGTTATAGAATAAAGATTCATCATTGTTTCTAAGTTCCAGAGTTAATTTGGTAATTTCTGCACAGTGTTTAATTTTTCTAATATTAAACCATCTTGAGGTGTGTCTTCATTTTTCCACCATTGTGCAAATGCTAATCTGGCCACTGTGGTAATGTGGATAACTAAGTATATATGGTTTTTAAAAAGGTTTTGCCTTAAAATACCTAAGAGGAAGCATTCTGGGGTCTTATTTAATTTAAAACTTTGGATTTCGTCAAACCAGATTCCTAATTTTTTCCAATAAGCCTGCGATTTTTCACACTACCACTATAGGTGGAAATATGTGCCTTGTTCTTTTTGACATTTCCAGCAGGTGGGGGATAGTTTTTTATTTAACTTAGCTAGTTTTATAGGAGGAATATGCCATCTGTAGAACATTTTGATCATATTCTCTTTATATGGAATAGCTAAGGTCAATTTAAAATTTCTGCTCCACATGAGTTGCCATTCTTAATTTCACATTTAAGATCAAAATTCCATTTTTTAACATTAGGTTTTATTTTGGTTGTGTCGAATTTATGTGATAATAAGCAGCAATAGAATTTTTAATTCATTTTTCCTGTGGTCCAACTAGTATTTTATCTAGCAAGTTATTTTTTCCCCGATACCCAGCGTGTTTTTGTCTTTAGTAAATTTTGATTGCAGGTCTTCTAATAAAGTGATTGGTAAATTATTTATGGGGTTTTTAAATCTATTTTCCCATAAGTAAAAATGCCAACCTGAGTGGAGATCATGCCCTTCTAGGTTTAGCCAACCTGAGTAGATAAATAGGTACCATTTTGGTGGGAAGTACGTCTGTGTGCATAGTTATGCTGACTACAGAAATGTTGGACATGACTGGACAGTGTACCTTTATCTTTACCTTTACCTGTAGTTCCCTTTAGAGTAAAAGCAAGGAAGGCAAGGTTCACTCGGGAATTGCAAAAGTATGTTACTATAATCTTTTAATAAAATAGTTTTAGTATTCATGATTTTAACATTCAAAACTACTCTATCTCAAAGGGGTGACAGAAAATGGCTAGTGAATGACTAGGATTTCTTGCCTATATAAAGCAGTAGTTCTCAACCTGGGGGTCGGGACCCCTATATGTCCGTTTCACAGGGGTTGCTTAAGCGCATGGGAAAAGACCAATTTCCCATGGTGTTAGGAACTAAAGCTTCTATTCTGATGCTTTGGAACATGATTGATTCCCCTCGGCCGTCCCGTTTTATGTATGATTTGTTTGGGATGTATAATTGTTTTTAAATCAAGGGTTTTAACTGTTCTGTTTTTAATCATTGGATTTGTATTGTCTATTGTTGTTGTGAGCTGCTCTGAGTCTTCGGAGAGGGGCGGCATATAAATCTAATAAATAATAATAATAATAATAATAATAATAATAATAATAATAATAACAACAACAACAACAACAACATATTTTTACAATCCCACCAATCAGGCATTTATAGTGGGGGTGTTTTATTTATTGGATTTTTATTTATTTATTTATTGGATTTGTATGCCGCCCCTCTCTGGAGACTCGGGGCGGTTCCTCTGACCTTTCTGCCAATCAGCTTAAAGCTCTGTTGGGAGAATTGGTACTAGACTTATGGTTAGGGGCAGTGAAGAGCTACCAAAATTTTTACTACCACACTGTAGGCATGGCTTATGCTGGACACTCTGCATTTTCTTTCAACATCTTTCGGTGCAAATTGGGTGCTCTGGGGTGAAGCTCCATTTTCGCTACCCCATGTTTCCCCAAATCCGGGCAGCAGCCCACCCCTGGTTAGGGGTCACCACAACATGAGGAATTGTATTACGGGATTGTGGCGTTAGAAAGGTTGAGAACCACTGATATAACGTCATCTGATATTGTGGTAAAGCTGTATGAATTTTTTAAAGACTTGAATGCACCTTCATAGTTGCAAACTCAAGCAGCTTTTCAGCCAACACAACATACGTGCACATTTGAAACCCAAGAATACATTAAATTGTAATTGATAAAGTAACAGAGGGAAATGTTCTTAACTATGGGCTAGGAGAGGAATCCTATTAGGCATTTTAAATTTTAATTAATTTAAATATAAATGAAATCAATTTTATTTTTATTCTGTGAAAGATGGATCTCAGCATACCAATTAAAGGGTAAAGGAAGACATAAGGCAGGAATAACTTGTAAAATATGTCCCTGTTAGCAAAAATCAAGTACTGAGTAGAACTGCTTCTTAAATGGGCCACAACTGACTTCATACACATTTCTTTGACTTTTAAAATTATAGAATATCCCCCCCCCTCCATCCCTTAAAAAGCAGAGATGCAGAAGAGATTGGCTTTGGGGACAAGAAGGGGAGACATAAGATCATTAACAGCTGCATACATTCCTGAACTTACAGTAATGGATTTTTAGGCAGAATAGAACACCTAAGTATATATACAGTATATCTTAGGCTGAAATCTGTGATATTTCTGCCTAGCGGTAAGTCTTATGGAATTCAAAGTTATTGTGTTTGAATTGACAAGCATACAATTACACTGTTAAACATTTAGGTTAGATACTTAGAGCTTTGTTTGCAATTGTTTTGGTCTCAATTTTCAATTCATTCATTCATTCATCCATCCATCCAGAAATCACATTATATACAGACAGGTAAGAATGTGTATGTTTAGTAGAGAGGCAATTTTATTTAGTATTTCTCCATTAATATGTTCTAAATAGTTACTTGCACTTGCTTCCATCTCCCAGTTCCCTAATATAAGGCAGTCTGCAGCAACTGTAGGGCACGTATCAGAAAGCTAAAGCTAAATATGAAATGAGTCTCGCAAGGAATGTAAAAAGCAATAATAAAAGGTTTTGGGGGTACATCAAAAGAAAAAAGAAAAGCTAAAGATGCTATAGGAGTTCTACAGAGGGAAAATGGTGAATTGATCAAAAACAATGCTGAGAAAGCTGAACTTCTGAACACTTCTTTTGCATCTGTTTTTTTCTGAAAAAGGACATACCACAACTACTATTCTGCTATTGAAGGAACAAAAGAACCAAAACACTTAATAGACAGAGAAAAGGTGAGGGAACTTCACCTTTTAAATAATTTAAATAATTATATAAAAAATTTAAATAATTCAAATTTCCAGGCCCAGATGAACTACATCCCAGGGTACTGAAAGAACTAGCAGAAGTAATAGCGGAACCACTTGCAGTGATCTTTGAAAATTCATGGACAAAAGGAGAAGTCCCTATAGAATGGAAAAGGGCAAATGTTGTCCCTATCTTCAAAAAAAGTAAAAAGGTGGAACCCGGAAATTACAGGTCTGTGAGTATGACTTCAATACCAGGAAAGCTCCTTGAACAAGTTATAAAGCAGCATGTATGCCAGCACTTGGATAGGAAAGCAGTAATTAACCAGAGCCAACATGGATTTGTAACAAACAAGTCATGCCAGACTAATCTAATTTCTTTCTATGATAGAATTACCAAATGGTTTGATCAGGGAAATGCAGTAGGTATGGTATATCTTGACTTCAGTAAAGCATTTGACAAAGTATCTCATTCCATTCTTATTGAAAAAATGGTCAAGTATGGCATTGACAATAGAACAGTTAGATGGATTCAAAACTGGCTTAGTGATCATACTCAAAGAGTGGTAATAAATGGTTGCACATCCAATTGGAAGAATGTTTCAAGTGGAGTACCACAAGGGTCTGTCCTTGGTCCCAGTGCTATTTAACATATTTATAAATGATCTAGATGAAGGAATTGAAGGAAAGCTTATCAAATTTGCTGATACACAAAGCTAGGTGGTGTTGCTAATCCTAAACAAGATAGAGATAGGATTCAAAAAGATCTAGAAAAGCTTGAACAATGGGCTGAAACTAACAGAATGGTATTTAACAGAGAGAAATGCAAGATCCTATATCTGGGCAAAAATAAGGAAAACAGCACATATAAAATGGAAGGGATATGTCTGAGCAGCAGCACAGGTGAGAAGGACCTGGGTGTATTGGTAGATCACAGATTAAACATGAGTCGACAGTGTGAAGCAGCTGCAAAAAAGGCAAACACAATCCTGGGATGCATCAAGAGGAGCATAGAATCTAGCTCACGTGAAGTAATTATTCCTCTCTACAGTACTTTGGTACGACCACACTTGGAATACTGTGTTCAGTTCTGGGGGCCCCCAATTTAAAAAGGCCATTGATAAACTAGAGCAAGTTCAAAGGAGAGTTACAAGGATGGTGAGTGGTCTTAAAGCCATGTCCTATGAGAAAAGGTTAAAGGATCTAGGGATGTTTAGTCTCCAAAGGAGAAGACTGAGAGGAAACTTGATAACTGCCTACAAATATCTGAATGGCTGTCACAGAGCAGAGGGATCAGCATTGTTCTCATTAGCACATGGAAAGACTAGAAACAGTGGAATGAAACTGCAAGGTAGTAGATTTAGATTAGATATCAGAAAAAACTTTCTAACAGTAAGGGTGATAAACCAGTGGAACAGTTTGCCACAGGAGGTGGTGAGCTCTCCTTCACTGGAGGTCTTCAAACATTGACTGGGCAGTCATCTTTCTGGGATGGTTTAATGAATCCTGCATTGAGCAGGGGGTTGGACCTGATGACCCTGGAGGTCCCTTCCAACTCTATGATTCTATGATTCTATGAATATCAGAATCAACTAGCTCTCAGTGCATTGAAAACCAGGTCATAAATCTAATTCAGACAGCAGAGAGTACAGACATTTACCGAGTGAGAATAAACTGCATTTCTCCATGAATAAAGAATCGATAGAATGAATGGGAAAATAAATTGGCAACAATTAAAGTAATCTCCACAGATTAAGAGTTCTATTTCAGAATGTACTCTTGACTCTATGTGTACCTTCTTCTTTTTTCTTCTTTTTTAAAAAGAAAATTTGAAAAATCAGGATAGTGGAAATATATAGAGCCAGTTTAGTCTACCGTAGTCCAATTTCCTACTGAAAAAGCATTTTTGGGACAACCATGACCTGGATGACTGAAAATCTCTATAGACTTTTCCTTAAAGAATCACTAATCAGCCTGGGCAAGCCATTCTGGAAGCTTCTCTGCTCAGAACCACACTACAGTAAACTAATCACCAGAAGCCTTTGGATTTTTTAAAGCAAATAATTATATATTTATTTATATTATTAATAGCTTATTTTTCCATTCAAAAGGGTAGCCATGTGGCAAGATTGTTAGTGCCTCTTTTAAAAGAAGCAAGTTTGCTCAAAGAAGATGGTAGAGAAATGTAACTAATGTTTATTTGTTTGTTTGTTTATTGGATTTTTATGCCGCCCCTCTCCGAAAACGCGTGATTTGTGAGTTCCATCACCAAATTGTCAGTCAGTCTCTTGCTTTTCTTCTTTTGAATAAGGTTTTTTGAATAGATGTGCAGATTCCCAAGGATATTTTTGCAGGACTGGTTGCAAAATTATTTGATTGCTTATTTGCACCCAGACTATCATTAAATTTTGTACCTTATGATTTTTGATGACCATATTTGTTCTTTTATGTACTCTAAGGGCATGATGTAAACCAAGACAAATTCCTTGTGTGTCCAATTACACTTGGGCAATAAAATTCTATTCTATTCTATTAGAAACCTGGGGAGGAAATAGTTTGGCTTTCTGGATGGTATACCTTGTCTGGGAACTGGATCTCTTGTTTGTACTAAATCTTTCCACAGGCTTTAATATTTTCCATATTACCTTCCCAGGATATTTGTCTGGTATGTAGGATAGACACAACAAAATACAAAGGCTCTAATCCTTTGGGTTTAGCCCAGGGGTGAAATTCAAAATCTCCCCCTACTGGTTTTGTGGGCATGTCTTGGTGAATGTGGTAGAGGAAGGATATTGCAAAATCTCCATTCCCACCCTATTCTGGGCCAGCCAGAGGTGATATTTTATGGTTCTCTGAACTAATCAAAATTTCCACTACCAGTTCTCCAGAATGTGTCAGAACCTGCTGAATTTCACCCCTGGATTAGTCCCTGTCATATATAAATTATTGCTTGTCTCTTGACTGTTGGTCAAAATAACACTTCAGGATTGTTGTGCCTGGGATAACCAATTCTGTTTCTCTTTTCTTCTGAAGCTGTGGAAATACCACATCAGTGTCTGAGGTGAGCAGGAAACTGAATATGGGTGAATGAAGTGAAGCTGAATACATCAAAATACATAGTTCTTTCCTTTTTTTAAAGATACAGAATTTTATCTTTCCTGAAAGATTAGATTCCATTTGGTTTTTAATTCTGGATGATAAGATGGTAGCAAAGGCCCAAAGTATGTGTGTATTTTGATTTGCTTTTTAACTTTGACTGATATGCATCTTCTTGAAAAATATTGAGATGCCAGATTGTTCTATGTATTAATGAGGATATGACGGAATGCGATAGTATTCCAGGCCATGCCAAGCCATGCCACACCAGGCGATGCCATATTAAACCACACCACACACCACTACACCTACCATACTATACTATACTATACCATACTATATATATTACCCACCCATGGTCATACTGTTTCGCTGTTGGGATAAGGAAATATCCCTGAAATGATGGTTCATGGGTATTGATTAAAAGTTTTCAAGTTTTTCAAAATGTTTTATAAGCCATAAAAATCATGAAATAAATATAAGCAGTGTAAACAAAATAACTCAAGTAAGGATCTTCCAACTGTCAAATTGAACATCAAACTAAGTAAACAAACAAAACAAATTATTAATTGAATTCAATGTCATATCTGGCTCCATTTGAGGGATTTATCTAAATCCAAGAGGGGACAATTGAGAAAGACTTCAGACTCTTAAATGTATGCGTTCTAAAAATTATTGTGCTTACACTGAGGTTTCTGCATCTTGTGATGTTAGATATCTAGTTTTTACCAAATACAACCATACTTATTGAATTTATTAACTGTTTTATTTTCAGTTTACAGCAATTTTGACAACAGCCTTGGTGCAGGTTTCATATCTTTGCATTATCCAAATGAAGATTAACTCAGAATTTAATGTCAGACTGATAATCTGCATCTCAGAATTAAAAAGGTCTATGTGCATCTATGCTTTAGGCAAGTAACACAATATTTACTATGAAAATTCATTTGATTCAATTTCAATTCCAACACCACAACTTTTTTTCTTAGCTGTTGGTAGTTCTCTGCAGTACCATGTGGAACAGAATGCTGTGAGAACAGTCATTTATTCCTTTCTCTTTTCTTGGTTTGTTTCCTGTAAATTGTCTACCTAGCCCTTCCACAGCTACTCTTGAAGACTAACCAGAAGTTGGTCCAGTATGAATAGCCACAAAATGGAAACATTAAACTATTATTATGGGAGTTGTACTGATGTAATTAGTTATTGGTATGTTTCTGAATGCAATTCAAGGTGCTGCTGTTACTAGCAAGTCTTGTATAGCTCAGGAGTCACCTAAGAAATTGTCTTTCTTAGCTATTTCCCACCCACACAGGGGTGGGCTCCAGCTGGAATGCCCAGAAAGGTGGTTCCGCTGTGGAAAGCGGAGCATGTAGGCCCGTTCTGGGTCCAGCTGCTCATGCACATGTGTGCATGAGCATCTGGAGCGATTTCTATAAAAAAATACTGCTTTTTTTGCTTCCGCGCATGCGTGGAAACAAAAAAGGCAGCAATTTTTACTGCTGGAAAGACGTCCATGCGCTGTTTCAGCTGCTGCCCATTTCCATCCGCACCATGCTGGTGGCACACCTGCTGGCAAGGTAAGGAACAAGCGGGCCGCTCGCAGTGTGGCACAGTGGGTGGGAGTGAGTGGTGGCAGGGAGCTACTGCCGTGAGAGGTGCTGAGGCGGGCAGGGCAAAAGGCCGCCGTCAGCTGCAGGCAGCCACTTCCACGAGAGGTGCCAGGGATGGGTAGGGCAAAAGGCGGCCATCGCAGAAGCAAAAACCCACAGAAATCTCATCTTTGCATGATATTAGGCTTCTGCGCATGCGCAGAAGCTGAATCCTGTGCAGGGGCATGTGCACATTGGGCGTGGGGGCACACACAGGGGGCTTGTTCCCAGCCTGTTCCAGTAGGGCTGGGAATGGAAGCCTGCCCCTACACCCACATAATATGTCTGTGGATAGTGTTTTCTATCTACCAGGAGGTTTGGTGGCAGATATTCACAGTTGGAGCTTTGCTCTTCTTAAACAGTCTCCACCCTAAGATAAGGATGAACCCTAATATTATGACCTTTTGGTCTTTGAAGAGCCGTAGGGATTACATCTAGCTAACAGTGCCTTTATTAGAATGTATGAGCATCCATTATTGTGATTGTTATTTGCTTAGCTCTTCTATCTTTTTAATATCAGTTAAGTACCTAAAGTTCCTCTGGATTTAGGGAGTGGATAAATTGCATAAATTACATGCATATATATTATTCTGAAAGCAAAACACATTCTGTCTACTTTTGAGCAATTAGTGATGGAATGCCTCTAAGTTCTATTATCTATGATACCTGCTTCCTATGAATTAATTTTCTTGTAGATAGATAGATGTGGAAGCCATTCTTATATTAATATCCAGTAAATGCCAGATCTTGTGTTAATACAAAGGATCTGGTTGATACTGAGAATAACCAGTTTACAAATGACTTAGTCCAGCACAAGTGGATAAATAAATATCCCAGAATTGATCTCTAGCCTGGAAGTTAAATATCCTTTTTTAAGTTTATAGATAGACTTGACATAAATCTACACCAGTGAGTAGAACTTCACACCACTCATCACTTGAAGGCAATGCAATTAACCAACATTATTATCTCCATTAAGCAACAGCAGTTGCTTTTAAGTATCTTTGAGCCTTTATCTGGTTTCTTGGGAGACATCCCAATTAAGTGGATTTTACTGATTAAACATTTCTTGGGTAAATGAAGTCAAATTAATATCTCATCTGAAAGAAATCAGCTTAGACACAGATGGAATCTAACCCCCTTTTCACCTTTGGAAAATGAACAGATCACTAAATGAAGTAGCTGATGAGTGGTACCCTGAGAAACAATATGCACACTGGCACCAAGTAGAGTTTGTTTTGTGTCTACTGAGTTTTAAATCTGCCTGTGTGTCAGAAGCAAAATGTCAGATCTGCATCTGAGTTAAGGAATATCCAGTATAATAAAAGATTGTCATGCAACAATGTTGCATTCCAGATGAGATGGGAATTTAATGCATTGGCAGTTGTCAACGCTCAGAATACTTAAGAGCCAACACAAATTTGCCTAAAACGGTTTTTCCATCTCCAGAATTAAATTTCCCATCTTGGCACTGGGGCTGTCCAAAAGGATTTCAGCATTGGGAGTAGCCTAATATTTATAGATATGTGTGCTTACAATGGAATGCGTTTACCATTGTTTACTTCTTCAAATGTAAGGTTTGTTGTCTTCATAATAGATGTTTTTAAAAATGTTTTGAAAACAAGGCATACTCCTTTAATATGTAGATATTCAAATTAATTTCAGAAATACTTGTTTTCTTCTAAGTTGCCTGTGTCTTACTGAAGCTGCAGCTTTGCTGATCTGTAGGGTGGTTTCCTCAGGAGCTCTAAGGAGGCAGTTTCTGCAGCCATCTTGGTAAAATCAGATTAGGTGTGCTTGAGTTCAAGCAAAATTGGACATAGATTGAGTTTATACAATATTCTAACCAGGTCAATTGAACATTTGGTGTCTGCAATTTCACAATAGGAAAATCTTGCTTAGTTTTAACCTTAGTTAGTTTTGTGATACGTGCTTAGAATGCACTAGAAATTCAGCCCATTCGGTGAATTTATGAATCAATGCATTGCGGCGCAGGCGGAGTAACAGTCGGACAACAGTAATGGGTATAAATAGGGTCACTTTTATTAACTCAACTTAATTAACTAATTAACCAAATAAGCCCACGTGACCTGCAGTGGTGCATAAACTCAAATGGGGGCGGAGTTAACTTCAACACAAACTCAACTGAGCAACTCTGGGCGAAAGCTCCATGCCTGGGTGCAGGGTCATGGTAAAATTACACCTGCGCCCTGCCCCTGGCTACGCCCCCTTGGCGTGTGGGATGGCTCGCCACTGGTCACTGATAATATCCATGCAGCAAGCCACAGGAGAAACCCCCCTCAACGAACCCAGGCCGGTCGAGCCCTGTGATCCGAGAGGAAGATCCCCCCTTCACCTCAGTAGAGGTGCCCCTAAAGGAGATCACCGTTGCTGCTTACGCCCATTTCCGCCCCCTATCGGCCAACCCCCCCCCCCAGTGACCTTGAGGGGGGGGCACTAGTCGGTGAGACCACCCCCTAACCACAACTCCAACGTACAGAGTAGAGCAGGCGAAAAAACAACCAGAGCTGGGCCAATTTGCTGTGGTTGCAAAAAATTCCTACTCGGCCCCACCGTGGGCGACCCATCATATGTACCCTGTAGCAGAGGGAGGGTGGGCGGGTGTCTCCAAACTGCCGGGCGAGGGTAACTGCGCCACGAGGCAGCCCCTTTTATAGGGCTGCCTCACCCTCGCCCAGCCAATGGGTGGCCCGCGCCACCAAACTTCGTCACTGCGGCCCCCTGGGATGACGAGGGGCCGCAGGCTCCGCCCCAACATGGCGGCCTCCTTTCCCGGTCCCACGCCGCAACCCCGCGCCGGCTGGTAAGTCGCCGGCGGCATTGCGGCGCAGGCGGAGTAACAGTCGGACAACAGTAATGGGTATAAATAGGGTCACTTTTATTAACTCAACTTAATTAACTAATTAACCAAATAAGCCCACGTGACCTGCAGTGGTGCATAAACTCAAATGGGGGCGGAGTTAACTTCAACACAAACTCAACTGAGCAACTCTGGGCGAAAGCTCCATGCCTGGGTGCAGGGTCATGGTAAAATTACACCTGCGCCCTGCCCCTGGCTACGCCCCCTTGGCGTGTGGGATGGCTCGCCACTGGTCACTGATAATATCCATGCAGCAAGCCACAGGAGAAACCCCCCTCAACGAACCCAGGCCGGTCGAGCCCTGTGATCCGAGAGGAAGATCCCCCCTTCACCTCAGTAGAGGTGCCCCTAAAGGAGATCACCGTTGCTGCTTACGCCCATTTCCGCCCCCTATCGGCCACAGCAGGGGGTGAAATTTTTTAATTTATTCCCCCTGCTCCCCCCCCCCTGCACATGAATGTGCAGGCACCTCTGCAGGTCCGCTAGAAATTTGTCATTACCCCTTTCTGACAGATGAACTCCGTCCTGCCTATATAAGTCCCTGAGGGATGCCCTAATGTCGGGGTGGTCTATCACCCCACCCCCTTCACGGAGTAACCATTTCCTGACTGCTCGATTGACCCTCTTCCTAGCCCCGTCGACAGCCCTGGGATTTCTAGCATGTCTCCAAACCCTACGGGGCAAAATGTTGGACCAGAGGATGCGGGTGTCCGGCCACCGCTTCCAAATAACCTGCAATCCATCCCAAATGTGCCACAGCAAGTCAACGCCCGTGATAGCTCCCAGGTCATTGCCTCCCACATGCAAGACCAACCATCCCGGCACACCCTGCACCTTCCCGCTGTTGAACAGCAAGGGAAGTAACTCCAACCAACGTAGGCCTCTACGACCCAGCCACTGCACCCTAACATGCCGGTCCAGCTGCAACTGCGTGCCTGGCGTTGTCTCCTGGGCCCGCCGCTCGGCCCAGTATACCATGCTGTGGCCACAGATCAGGACTCTACAGGCCCCCTGCACGTCATCTAAAAAAGGGGGGGGGAAGAGACAAAACAAAGTAGCATTAGAATCGGCCACCTGGGCCGCACCCTGTCCCGCCCCTACTCACCTAAGGACGGATGTAGGCCCGGAAAGCCGTAGAACGCCAACGGCCCACCGCGCGTATGTCTGGCGTGCTGAAACCAACTGCGGCTGCAAAAGAGGCTGCGCCAATCCTGAAAGAGTGCGTCCCGTAATGCCTGGGGTCCAGGCCCATCTGGGCCAGGGCCTTGGTTGCCACAGCCCAGAACTGATACCTAGTGAGAGGGTCCCCGGAGGCATGGCAGAAAAGCGGGCCGGGGTAGCTTCCCCGGATGCCCCAATACGATGAGATTGCCCCCACCGGGCACACCTTCCTCTGGCTGGTCTTGGAAAGCTGGACCGTCACGCCCCGGCCCCTCTGATCTGTTTTGGAGCAGCGCAGACGAAGGAAAACTGAGCCCCGCCGAAATCGAATGTCCCTAGCTGTAAAGGCGCGGCCAGAGTGATCGAACTTGGATGCCGCCAAGACCTCGCTTATACGAAACGCACCAAAAAACAACGTAACCGCAACCGCGCGGTAAAGGGCTGCCTCATACTGGGAGCGACACAGCTTGTCCCACAAATCACCCAAAACCCGTAAATGGGCCAACTTGAGGGGGCGTCTCCTATCACCCCGGGGCGGGCCCCTCTCCCTGACCCACCCCTCCAGTACCTTTTTAATCCTGAAGTCACCTGTGTTATCCAAGAAACCCCTGGACTTGGCTATGAAAGCCAGGCCGGCCAGTTTGCCTCTAATTGTGCGGGCTGACAACCCCCGGCGTTTACTAAGGGAACAGAACTCCAACAAGTGCTCCACCGGGGCCGGCCAAAGCTGGTCGTACCGCTTATCGTGACGAAAAACCCAAAATTCCCTACCTGCCCGCTGGTAGGACCTCCTGGTGCTTGCTGCTATGGACAGGTCGATTGCCCTGTTCACGTCGGCCCTCCAATCTGCCACAGGAGCGGGGGGGGTGCCTCCGGTTGTTCCGCGGCCTGTGGGGCAAGCAGCCGGAACCTAGCCAACTGCCCCCTGGACAAAGCGTCTGCTACCCCATTCCTGATCCCCGGGACATGGTGTGCCCGGAAAAGCATGTTCCGGGCCAAGCACCTAACCACCATGTGACGCACCAAACCCATCACTCTCTCGTTCTTGGAAGAAAGTGTGTTGACAACATGTACAACCGCCATGTTGTCGCACCAAAAATGTATTGTCCTATCGGTGAAGCTAGGGGACCATAGCTCGATAGCCACGACAATTGGAAACAGCTCCAAGAACGTCAAGTCTCTGCACACTGCGGTGCCCTGCCACTCTTGAGGCCAGTCTGCCCTGAACCACCTATCCTTCCAAACCACCCCAAAACCAACTGCTCCGGCTGCATCGGATTTCACTTGGAAGTCGCCTTTCAACAGCATGTCCTGTCTCCAGAAGGAGACCCCATTATACCTCTGCAAAAATTCCTGCCACACCCCCAGGTCCTTCCTCACGCTAGCTGTCAAGCGGATTCTATGGTGAGGCTTGGAGAGGCCGGCCGTTGCCTGGTAAAGCCTAAACATAAACGCCCTACCTGGCGCTATTACCCTACAAGCGAAGTTCAACATACCCACCAGTTCCTGTACCTGCCTAAGGGTCACCCTTCTGGCGGCCCTAATAACCCCAACTGTGTCCCGCAGCTTCGCTAGTTTGTCATCCGGAAGCCGGCAGGTCTGGGCAACCGAGTCCACCTCAATGCCCAGGAATGTAAGCCTAGTGGTGGGCCCCTCGGTCTTCTCATGCGCCAGAGGCACGCTGAGGTCCCCGCATAACCCCTGAAAACCTGCCATTCCCCGCTGGCATTCGTCGGAACCCGCCGGCCCCGCGAAAAGAAAATCGTCTAAGTAATGGACCACTGACCGAATCCCAGAACTCCTCACGTGGGCCCATTCTAGGAAGGAACTGAACTTCTCGAACAATGAACAAGAAACTGAACAACCCATCGGGAGGGCCCGATCAACAAAGAACCCTCCCTCAAACTGAAAACCTAAGAGGTCGAAATCCTCGGGGTGAATCGGCAAGAGCCGGAAGGCCGACTTGATATCGCACTTACCCATCAGGGCCCCCGGACCGCACTCTCGAACCACCGAGACCGCCGTATCAAAAGAGGTATAGCGCACCGAACACAGGTCATCAGGAATATGATCGTTAACTGAGTTGCCCGGAGGAAAAGACAGGTGGTGAATAAGCCGGAACTCCCCCGCCGCACGCTTGGGCACCACTCCCAGGGGGGATACTTGCAGAGAGGGCAGGGGCGGCTCCTTAAAGGGGCCCAGCACCCGGCCCTCCCGCACCTCCTTCATAATTTTATCCCGAACCACCTGTTCCATTCCGGAAACTGACCTAAGGTTCTTAGCCAGGCAAGCAATCCTGGGCCCCCTGTACGGAATTCTAAAACCCTCCGAAAAACCTGTAACCAAGAACTCGGCCTCTTTCTTAGGGCGAAAACCCCCAAGCCTGTCTTTCAACCTATCCAATTTAATGGGGGTTGGCCCCTTTGCCCTGAGCTCCAGGCACCTGGGCCTTAGCCAGGCCAACTGCTGGTTTGTTGCCGCCTCCCCCCCTGCCCCTATAGCAGGCTGATATCGGGTGTCTGCCATTACACAACGAGCAGGCATGGCGAAAGCGACAAGCTGGCCTGGCACAGGCTCCTCTGGCGCCGTACTCGTAACAGTACGGCTGGATCCGAAAGGGCGAACTCGTCGCACCCCGCTGCGCCGAGCCCTGGGTCCCCGAGACCGCCCCCGGGCGGGGGAGGGTAGCCTCTTTTCCCTGGGTCAACAGCAGGTGGCCTGTAGGCGTCCGCCCGCTAGCCGGGGTGGCGGGTTGCTGCGTGGCTTGAAGCCACAAATCGTTGTGCCGCATGTCCCACGGCCAGTGCCTATTGTGTGCGGCAAACCTCCTAAAATCCTCATCGTATTGCTTCCACGCCTCCCCACCAAACTCCTGGTAAGCCCGTAATATCATATTCATATATAGGATAAGCTCATGGGTCTTGTGAACATCGTCTTCGACAACCACTGAATGATATGCCAGAAAGGCGTATGCCCATGATAAAATTCCTTTATCCATCTTGACGTCCTTTGACTCCACAGCCCCCTTCTTACCTTCCATGTCCTTGTCCTTCTTAGATTTTTTTGGCAACAAAATCTTAAATATATCGACATAGGCCCCGCGCCAAATCTTTCGCTTAAGGGCCTGTGACATGTGCATGCTAAGCGGAGTGTCAGGGAGGCCAGGGGCAAAAGGGTTGTCGCTGTCGACAGTGGAGGTATCAGTGGACTCTGTGGTCGTGGACTCAGAGCTATCCCTTGAGGGGTCCCTCCTTTTCCTGCCCCTCTTTGTCCTCCCGTGTTGTCGGCCCCTCCCCCATACCTGGGCCGCCGTGCGCGAATGCCATGTGCCATGTGATTTATGTGACTTGCGTTTGACCGCCCGTACCCTGCCTCGTGGTCCCCGTGGCCGGGACCAACGATGCCCGGGCACCGGGCACTCACCCCAATGTGAAGAGTCGTCATCAGCCTCTTCCGAGGCAGAAGCGGCCCTGCTTCCACGTCTCCTCTTGCGCCTTTTCTTGGCGCGCCGGTCGGAGCGCACCCTCTGAGATCTTTCTTCAGATTCTGATGAGCTTCGGGTCCCCTCTGCGCTCGTGGCACCCCCGGCGTCCCCGTGCCGGGATCGGCCCCTCTTCCTTGGCCCTTCATCCAATTTTTCAAGTAAAGCAGAAAGAAGGTGTGAAGATACAGAGACTGACTCCTCCCCTGTACCCTCATTCGCAACTGCCCGAGCCATGGGGGACCCCTCATCAGACCCACTCATTTCAAATGGGCTGGGTCCCCCCTCCCCAGGATCAGTAAACTCCCTCCTGTTGCCACGTGGCCCTCTGGATGGGGCCCTCCCCTGGCGGCGGCCTGCTGCCCTAGGGGTCACCCCCTGGCGCCTTGGGGCCCGCCCCCTGGTGACCTCCTCCCCCCTGGAGCTGCCCTCCCCGCTTGGCCTGCTGTCCTGCTCCGCCCCAGGGGCCTCCCCCCAAGCCCTCTTGGGGGCCCTTCTCCTTCCCGTACGGCGGGGCTCCATGGGGGGGTTGCCCAGAACGCCGGCCTGCCCCCCCACCGCCCGCCGCCGGGTCCCAGATTGTGCCCTGCTGCCCCTCGCCATTGATCCACCCCCCTCCAAACCAGAAGAGGCCCGACCAACAGCCGATGCCTCTGGCGCTGTCAGCCCGGGCCTCCTGATGCCGCCCACGCGACTGCTGAGACCTCCGGGCCTGGCCGCGCTGTCTTCGCCGGGCGCCGCCGGTCCGAGCCTGCAAACTGCCGCCCCAACGATCACGCCGGCCTCCAAGCCTGCCGGGCTCCCCTCGCAAAGCGGGCTGCCGGCGCGAGCCTCGGCTCGCCGCCCACGCGCTTCCTCGCCTTCGGGCCTTCGGGCCTTCTTCCGACGTGCCGGGAGCAGCAGGGCTGTCTCCAAACTGCCGGGCGAGGGTAACTGCGCCACGAGGCAGCCCCTTTTATAGGGCTGCCTCACCCTCGCCCAGCCAATGGGTGGCCCGCGCCACCAAACTTCGTCACTGCGGCCCCCTGGGATGACGAGGGGCCGCAGGCTCCGCCCCAACATGGCGGCCTCCTTTCCCGGTCCCACGCCGCAACCCCGCGCCGGCTGGTAAGTCGCCGGCGGCATTGGGTCCACCCAGTAATGGGCAGCCAAACTTTTTACTGCCACACTGTGGGTGTGGCTTATTTTGTGGGCATGGCTTAATGGTCATGTGACTGGGTAGGAGTGGCTTGCTGGCCATGTGATCAGGGAGGAGTGGCTTGAACGATCATAATCATTCAAGTGAACTGTTAAGTCCTCGACTTACAACCTTACCAGTGTCACTTGTTGGGGTGACAATTTGCTTCCCATCACCCTCCCACCTCAGGCTGGGTAGCTAGGCGAACAGGTGCTGCCAGAAGTATAAATGCTGCCAGCACCATTTCACCCATGCCTTCTGCTTGCACCTCAGGCGGGAGGTGGCTGCGTGAGGCTGGAGGGGAGCCGGGCAGGAGAGAGGGAAGCTTGTCTGAGGCCAGGAAGGAGGAAAGAGGAAAAAAGCAAGGTGTGCAGATGTAGCAGCAGCAACAAGGAAAAAAAGAAGGGCCGAGCCGAGACCAGAAATCCAGGAAGTGACAGCCGCCGATCAGCTGGAGCTGCACATGCATCTTCATTTCTGCCAGTGGAACTCGATTCCACCCCGTCCTGCCTGCTGCCCACCCCTGCGTACACGCAGAATATGGATCATTTCCATATGGAAGCCAAGCACACTGCGCAAACTTAACTAAGGTGTCCCCTTTTGTTCTCTAAAATGTTTTGGAGAATGTATGCATGTGATAAATTTGGACTAGTGGTCAAGGCAACTAGACCAAGGCTAGAAAGTGGGAGACTGGGAGTTCAAGTCCCACCTTAGCCATGAAATCCAGCTGGTCTTTCTCAGTTAGTCTTTCTCAGGCCAATCCATCTTAAAGGGTTGTCATGGGAAAAATAGAAGGAAGAAGGTATGTTGAATATATTCACTGACTTATTTGTAAAAATAATAAAGGCAAGAAATCCATACATGAATAGATACACACATACATAAACATATACAGAGAGAGACCCTTTATAATAGCATCACATTTTGGGAAAGGAATATAACTTTGCTTTTCCCCCAGACCCTCTTCAAACCCTCATTTAGATCAACGTTTCTCAACTTGCCACAGCTAAAAGTTATGTGGACTTCAACTCCCAGAATTCCTCAGCCAACATAGTGCAGGTTGGAAAATAAATGATTTTTTGGGCAGCTTGCCAGAAAAGGCTGTGGCACCCTCCCAGTTTATACACATTCCAAGGGACAAAAATTGTCCAAGAAACACTACAAATAAGTCTGTTCATTTAAATGACATTTCAATGGATAATAAAGTAAAAAAAGCAAAACTATCTTCCTTCTGTCTATTTATTTTGAACTACTCCCAGCACTTCTGGGATACAGCAGGTTGCCCAATGCTAATCTACCTACTGAACTTTTACACACGTGGTTATAGAATATATCTCAAAGAGGGGAAAAAACCCATTATTTGGTACGAATGTTATGAAAGTCAGAGAATTTATCCTATAAAACAGCAATAGTTATAGGAAAATAGAATCCTGTCATAAAAAGTCCTTTATTTCTAATAAGATCAATATTAAATTCACAGGAAATATCTGAGAACTTGGTCAGTACAGGAAGTCTTCACTTAATAGTGACCCTGTCTAGTTTTTGAAATTATTACAATACTGAAAAAGTAATGTTATGGCCAATCTTCATACTTATGGCCATTGCAGCATCCCCACAGTCGCTTGATAGAGATTTGGGGATTTTGCATTGTGTTGCTTAATGACAGAACTGCTGGTCTTAATTGTGAGGACTACCTGTATTCAGCCATTCATTCATTCATTCATTCATTCATTCATTCATTCATTCATTCATTCATTCATTCATTTAGTCAAGTATGTATTGGTAGTATACAAAGAGATATGTATGTACACTGAGAGCATATGCACCAAAGAAAAAACCCTTTTGTGTGAAATCACACGGCCAATAAATAATTATATTTCTATTCTATATAACAATGTTTATTATTATTATTATTATTATTATTATTATTATTATTATTATTATTTAATTAGATTTGTATGCCGCCCCTCTCCGCAGACTCTGGGCGGCTCACAACAGTGACAAAAAACAATATGTATTGACAAATCTAATAATTTAAAATCTAAAATAGCAATTGTACATTTAAAAAATCTAAAAACAAGGAACTCAATATAAAAAACATACATACAGTCGTATCATGCACTAAGACTACATAGGCAGGGGGAGATGTCTCAGTTCCCCCACGCTTGACGACAGAGGTGGGTTTTGAGGAATTTACGAAAGGCAAGGAGAGTAGGGGCAGTTCTAATCTCTGGAGGGAGCTGATTCCAGAGGGTCGGAGCCACCACAGAGAAGGCTCTTCCCCTGGGTCCCGCCAGATGACATTGTTTAGTCGACAGGACCCGGAGAAGGCCAACTCTGTGGGACCTTATTGGTCGCTGGGATTCGTGCAGCAGAATATACATGTTATTAGCAAGAGAGAAACATTAGGACAAGGGATGGAAGGCACGCTGGTGCACTTATTCACGCCCCTTACTGATCTTTTAGGAATTGGGAGAGGCCAACAGTGGATAACCTGAGAGTAAAGTTTTGGGGTTAGGTGATGATACTACAGATAGTGACTTCCATGCATTAACTACGCAGTTACTAAAGTTGTATTTCCTGCAGTCGAGTTTGGAGTTTGGAACAGTTTACTTTAAGTTTGTATCGGTTGTGTGCTCGTGTGTTGTTGTGGTTGAAGCTGAAATAGTCGTTGACAGGAAGGACGTTGCAGCAGATGATTTTGTGGGCTATGCTTAGGTCGTGTTTAAGGCGATGTAATTCTAAGCTATAATTGTA
Organism: Erythrolamprus reginae; assembly: GCF_031021105.1. Lineage (NCBI taxonomy): Eukaryota > Metazoa > Chordata > Lepidosauria > Squamata > Dipsadidae > Erythrolamprus > Erythrolamprus reginae. Next base: position 59,613,227 of record NC_091951.1, read on the forward strand.
TATTATAGCAAAGGTAGAAAAGGTATAGAAACTATCTTTAAGCTCTTGCATTTATATTTCGTACAGCATCTAGCATTCCAGAAATGTCATACATCTATCCATGAGGGGGAAAGGGAGGAAGAATAAGAGTGAGAGAGAAATTAAAATGGAGGTTTTTTAAAAAAAGCAAGTGAAGCCTGCCGGTTGCTTTGTTTTTCCAGCAAACACGCACTTGAGACAAGGGACTATAGAGACCAGGGAAGGAAGTGCTTGGGGAAAATAATATTGTGATTATAATATTACTTTGGAATGCTGGATGGTGCCAGAGGTCAATCAAATTGCCCTTGTGTGGTATTATTTATGAGTAGCTATACTGTTTATTGTCAGTTTCTGTCTGGAAAAAAGAGGGGCTGCAATTTAAAGAATGACCCGGTTAGCAATTTTAAAGAAAAAAAATGTAAATATAGAAGAGGGCAAAATATGACTCATATCCATTAAATGATATCAAACAGTCTTCCTTTTAAAACAAAAAAAAGGGGGGGGGAAGCAAGCTTAACGTCCCTCAATTCAGTATGTTTCTAAAACCCATTTCTTTGGAAGTACAAATTGGGATGAGGTGAAATTTAAGAGCAAAATGACATTTTGAGACTTTGTTCATTTCATATTTATCACTAGCTTGTTTGCTAATTTTAATTTGCAAGAGGCAATTCTTCCAGCTAACTGGGTGCCTCAATGGGCCACTGATTTCTTTGAAGTGACAGTCTGTAAATATGCATAAAAAAGAGATGCAATTAGCGTGTGTGTGGTTCAGTGAGGCCTGATTTCATTGGCAAGTTTACCCACAGTGTTGATAAGCTACATTATCTAGAAATTGGCCGCTGAAAAACAGCACCTCTGATTGCCAGCAAAGGTTCCAGATAACAGGGTGCTGAAGAGAAATATAATTGAGGTTGAATATGTTAACCAAGGTGTCACATGCTCCTTAGAAGCGCTAATTTATCAGCATGTTGGAATTTTTATTAACATTTGGAATGCATTTCTACCACACTAATGAAGTGGAATTGGCAGTGCAGGTTTTAGTTATTGTCATTTCTGAGCAGTTAAATGTAATTTCTCGTTAGGCACAGTTATGTAAATATATTTATACAGGGGCTGGAAGAGGGGGAAATTAGAACATTTCTTCAGATATAAATATTGTTTTGTATATGTTGTTAAAGGAAGAGGAGGGCAAGTTGGCTATTGTTTAAAGCCAAGCCACCTCTGTTTGTGAAATCTGAGGTTCTCATTCTCACCAAAGCTTTCCTGAGGGACATTTTGTCTTCTTTCTGGAAAATATCTAAACTGGAAGGCAGTGGCAGTCACTCTAATGAAACGTTCTTTATTGTAATGTCACCGTTCATGTGACTGTTAATTTTAAATCCAGTAAACACAAATCCGAGGTACAGAATTTCAAAAATACAAGTTCCCAAAACTCTATTATTTATTTATTTATTTATTCATTTGTCCAATACACAAATACATAGGAAGAAAGATAGACATGTGATAATATAAAAGAGGGTGAAAGTGAACTTAGAAGAGAGGACATATGAAAGGGAGAGAATATATAGGATAGTTGGAAGAAAAGAAAGACAATTGGACAGGGGACGAAAGGCACACCAGTGCACTTATGTACGCCCCTTACTGGCCTCTTAGGAACCTGGAGAGGTCAATCGTGGAGAGTCTAAGGGAGAAGTGTTGGGGGTTAAGGGTTGATATGATTGAGTCCGGTAATGAGTTCCACGCTTCAATAACTCGGTTGTTGAAATCATATTTTTTACAGTCAAGTTTGGAGTGGTTCGTATTAAGTTTGAATCTGTTGCGTGCTCGTGTGTTATTGCAGTTGAAGCTCTGTATTTGTTCAGCTCCCTGCGATAGAGTCACTTGAGCTGCAAATACGAACAGCCAGAATAATTGTCATGTCCATTTCAAAAACATTTATTTGCAAAGAACTGGTGGCAAGTCACTTTCAATTTAGATGACATGGCTGTTTTTGAAGGAAATATTTCAATTGGGGCATTATGTTAACTAAGGGGCCTCCTTGCCTTTCGTAAACTCCTTAAAACCCACCTTTGTCGTCAGGCATGGGGAAACTGAGATATTCCTTCCCCCTCTCAGGCCTATACAATTTATGCATGGTATGTTTGTATGTTTGGTTTTAATAAGGGTTTTTAGTCATTTTTAATATTAGATTTGTTTCATGTTTTATTGTTGTTGTTAGTCACCCCGAGTCTGCGGAGAGGGGCGGCATACAAATCTAATAAATAAATAAATTAATTAATTAATGGGAAAATAAATGAAAGATGCAAGGGTTTGTAAACCCTGCTGTTCTGTTCGGGTCTGTGCGACCCGAAATCAAAGTTTGAGACCCTGTAAAAAAAATTCCCTGCATATCTGAAACTTGAAATTTCATGAGTTTTCAACATTTCAGGGGTTCTCTCTATGAGAATTTTTTTTTGGGGGGGGGGGGGAGGTTTCTTTCTTGCTGAAAAAAAAACAACTCCCTAATGTTATGTTCCCGGGTCTATTTGACCCGGACTGCAAATTGATCATTTTAGGTACTTATATTTGGTCTTTTTGAAAGCTTTTTTCACCTGGAAACATGTTTGAACATTTCTGCACACAATGGAATGAAAATTGAACTGAAAAAATTAATCCTTATTGGTTTATTTTGCACATAAATGTGCCCCCCCCCGTTTTTGTGAAAGTTTTTTTCAATTTATGGATAGTTTTGCTTGCAAAATGCAGTCTATTTTACTGGAGTTGGTGTGGGAATGGTACCTTGAACATTTCTGAATATAAGAAAAATATAAAGGAACTGAAAAAAATGATTCTTACTGGTTTTTTAACATCAGAAATAAGGCCTCCCCCCCCCCTCGGCTGCTTGCAACCATTTTCACTTTTTTTTTTTTATGCTCCAAATCCGAAATATTCTTTAAAATCTTAGGCATCCATTTACTCAATTTAACAATGCTGATCATCAAAAAATATTTTTGGGGTGGTGGCTAATTGTTTTCTGGGCAAAAAAAAATCATAACTTCGAATCTGTTTCTGTTCGTATATGACCGGACCAAAAATATTTTTTTTAGGTACTTGAATTTGATCTTTTTGAAAACTTTTTCAACTGGAAAACTAGTTTGAACATTTATGAACATAATGATATGAAAATTGAACTGGAAAAATTGAGACTTATATTTTTATTTTGATCAAAAAGCCCCTCCCCCCATCCTTTCTGAATTTCGTGTCAATTTCTATTTTTTAATGCTACAAATCCCTAAGGAATTTTCCCCCAAAAGGTTTGATATACGAAATTGAACATTTCTGAATATAAGAAAAATATAAATGAACTGAAAAAAATGGTTCTTATTGGTTTATTTTTGCCACAAAAGGGACCCCCCCCCAGCCTTGCTGTGTGCCATTATTGTCACTGTTTATACATATTTGTCTAGAAATATTTGGAATATCCTTTTGAAAATCAACCACATTGTAGCCAGATAACTAATTTTATGAAAGAAATCCATTTTACTAAAAAAAGTATGTAAGTTTGAAATTAACAGCATAATTTTTATATAAATTGAAATAACTTTATATGCAAAATAAACCAATATGCATCAATTTTTCCACTTCAATTTTCATATCATTATGTTCAGAAATGTTCAAGCTACAAATCCCACACCAACTTTAGCAAAATTGAATGTATTCTGCTAGCAAAACTATCCATAAAGTGAAGACTATGTCACAGAAACGGGGGGGAGGCACATTTATGTGCAAAATAAACCAATAAGGATTAATTTTCTCAGTTCAATTTTCATATCATTGTGTGCAGAAATGTTCAAGCTACCAATCCCACACCAACTTTAGTAAAATAGACTGCATTTTGCAAGCAAAACTATCCATAAATTGAAAAAAACTTTCACAAAAACGGGGGGGAGGCACATTTATGTGCAAAATAAACCAATAAGGATTAATTTTTTCAGTTCAATTTTCATTCCATTGTGTGCAGAAATGTTCAAACATGTTTCCAGGTGAAAAAAGCTTTCAAAAAGACCAAATATAAGTACCTAAAATGATCAATTTGCAGTCCGGGTCAAATAGACCCGGGAACATAATATTGGGAAGTTTTTTCGAACAGAACAGCAGTTAAGTAAAACCTGGATTAGGAGACATTCAAGGAAAATTGTGTTTGAAATTTATGAGGAAGGAAAGAAATGCAGGATGTCAAACATTCTCCGCATACTCTGGTTGCTTTTTCTTCTGAAAGAAAAAAAAAAGGAAGGCTGTAGCTTTTTTTCTGAATAAGAATAGTGTGTTACAGCTGAAAGAGGAGGAACACAAGGAGGCCATAACCAGTCACTTTGTGTAAAAGGGACTGTGGAGATGCCTTTTCTCCATTCAGAAAAGATGAAACTGCTTGTGCAGCACTGCAGCCACACAGACATCCCAGTTAGAAAGCTGGCTCAAGTCACATGTCATGGACAACTGAGCATCTGGAGCTTTAAGATGATAACTGGCTGTAATTCATTTGCTGAAGAAAGGCAAAGAATTGAATGTTTAATCAAAGAGACCTTGATCCCATCCAAATTCAAGAGCAGGGGTCTCCAATCTTGGAAATTTTAAGCCCGGTGGACTTTCTTTCTTTCTTTCTTTCTTTCTTTCTTTCTTTCTTTCTTTCTTTCTTTCTTTCTTTCATTTATTTGATTTTTTTTTAATGCTGCCCTTTTCCTTAGACTCAGGGTGGCTTACAACATGTTAGCAATAGCACTTTTTAACAGAGCCCCCACCATCCGGGTCCTCATTTTACCCACCTCGGAAATATGGAAGGCTGAGTCAACCTTGAGCCGGTGATGACATTTAGCCTGTGATGAGATTTGAACCGCTGACCTGCAGATCTAGCAGTCAGCTTTAGTGGCCCTTTACTGCACTCTACCCACAGTGCCACTTCAACTCCCAAAGCTGGCTGGGGAATTCTGGGAGTTGAAGACCTCCAGGCTTAAAGTTACCAAGTTTGGGAACCTACTCTAGTCAATCTCCTAGGGTTCAAATTTCAATTGCAGATGCAATTCGCCGTAAATGTGAGTGTGTTTGCATTGTGTGTATACGAGAGTTGCCCAGAAAGTAATGCACCACATTTTTTTCTTCAACATTTATTTATTGAACACAATGAAACTTACACACAAGAAAGAATGATGTTTCTTCTATACCCCCTATTTTTCCATGTAATCTCTATCCCATCCTATGGCCTTTCTCCAGCGTATGCCCTGTCAGTACCACTCCTTGTTCTGGTCACAAGGTCATTTCTGCACTGTGGAATCACCGAACCGTCTTCTAATGGCCTCACCCTCTGTGCCCAGTGACTAACAGTACTTCTGTTGACTGCAGATTCTCCATAAACTGTACACAAACATTTGTGAATGTTCCCAACAGTTTTTTCTGCACAGTGAGAAATTCAATGATGACACACTGCTTGTAACATACATTACTTACAGCCACCATTTTGAAACACTGCAGCAGCTACGCTATCTGTCTAAAGAAACACAACATTTACACACACACACTCCTGATAATTCAAATAATGTATATCTAAAGTTTTGCATTCATAACATTACTGTAGGCTGAGAAAAAAAATGTGGTGCATTACTTTCTGGGAAACCCTCATATATATAGACACACAGATGCTCCTGTACTTTTACATTCCTTTAAAAAACCCCTCTCAATCGTAGTTTTTGCTTTATAAAAACAACGACAACAAGGACTGATCCTGCTCAATACTGGCTAAAAATGCAGGGGCCCAAATTGGTTCTGTAAAGATCCTTTCAGTTCAACAAAATAAATGAATTGTGGGTTGCTGTTGAACAGAATTCATTTTGCTTTGGAAGAGGTTTTTTTTTTTTACCTTTGTGGACAACTTCATGTTAGTCTTCTTCTTAAGTTATCGCTTCATCTAATCAAGGAAAAAGTATTGGTTATGTTCTGTACTAGAGACGAGTCCCCCAAGGAATAGCTTCCCACACACTGATTTTACAAGATTTAGGGCATGCAATTCTAATATTTTAGGAGCAGGGAGGTTTAGATTTAGAAATCCAGCCACAAAGCAAGAAATAAGTCTGTTTGGTGCCAGTTGCTAATTAGAATCTAAAACAGAAACAAAACTCACAAATATTTTCTTTGATCACACAGCTCTCATTAACTGACTCACTCTGGGTTGGCAGGAAGCCTGGAGATAATGATCCCAACTCTCCAGTTCATAATTCATCATCGAAATGATAATATCCTGAGAGAGAAATCTGAGCAGACATCTGGAGCATAACGAAAGTTGACTTCCTCACTGAAGAAGCACATGGTTCAACCTTAAATAGCCTAAGAGCATGGCCAATTGTTATAGAGATCTATTCACACAGAGACCTCCTCTTGCTTAGCCACTCGTGCCTTCTGGCAACTCTGCGAACCCTAGCATCAAGAAGAGGCTCCTCCTCTTCTGAGTCACTCATATAAACCTTGGGAGATGCAGAAAGCCCTGGTTGGCTTTCAGCCTCTAACATCACATCCTCTCTGACCTCCTCACTATCAGACTCAGGTGCCAGGTACAACCATCTCTCGATCCTTGGGATCCATGACCAGCTATGCGGGATGCAGACAGGTCGCAACAGGTCATTCCAATATGACCATAACACAAAATGAGAAAGCAATGCTAGGTCTCCTAGCAGGAAAAATAAATGATGCACTCAATAGATGGAGGATTGACAGCCAATGTTTTAATTATTCTGCATTATGTGTTTCTCTCCTGCTCATCTCTATCTGTAACATTCAAATTATTTCAACAATTGCTAGGAAAGTTGTTGCAGCTGCATTATTGCATTACAAAATAATTTCCAAGTCCAATTTGTTTACTTGCACTGGTTCATAGTGAGCAAACATTATTTTGTCTCATGCAGATTACTACACTTTCTATCATCTCAGTAATAGGAAGGTTGAAAGAATAAAATGTGTGCACCATATTCTAGTTTTCCCAGCTTTTTTTCTGCATCCTACTTGATTTGCAATGAGGGAAATTCAGTAGATCAACCTATTTTTAAATTCACGCTTTTTCCATACCTGAGACTATTTTTTTCAGATCTAGATTGTTCCATTTTCCAAAGCAGCAGAAGGCCAGACAATAAACAATGGATGGAAGCTGACCAAGGAGAGATTCAACCTGGAAACAAGGAAGAACTTTTTGATGATGAGACCGATCAACTAGTGGAACAGCCTGCCAGCAGAGGTTGTGAACTCTCCCTCACTTGACACATTCAAAAGGAAATTGGACTGCCATCTGTCTGGGATGGTGTAGGGTCTCCTGCTCAAGCTGGGGGTTGGATTAGATGACCTGCAAGGTCCCTTCCAACTTGAATGAATGAATGAATGAATGAATGAATGAATGAATGAATCTGCAGTTTCAAACAGAATTGGCCTACATGGCAAAACTTGGTGGAAAATTAATTTCTAATTTGTATGGAAGGTGCAATGATCAGATGTGATGGTTATTGGTCATCTCTCTAATAAGCTTTTTCATCATTACATTGTCCTTGGATCAAATATCTGGATGCAAATTTATGAAAAAGTCTAAAATACTTTTACATCCACAAATTTAGTCTGGAGGAGAGTACAGTGGTACCTCTACTTAAGAACTTAATTGTTAAGTAGAGGTATTCTTAAGTAAAGGTACCACTGTATATGTAAGGATTAGTCTTATGCCTCAACCTATTGTCTTTGCAGATTTCTCCTTTCTATCACAAGTTTAGTTGGCTCCATGTCCTTCTCTAATATCTTTCATCCTTCCAAGCATTACATTTTGGCCCCAGGAGTGAACAAATTTTGAAGTGCAACCTTAAATTGCCTTATACTTTATTATTTTCTTGGGGCATCTATTTTATAAGAATCCTTTCTTGTGTCATGCTTTGAAAAAAGTTGCTTTGATTTTCATTTTTAAGACCAGCTGCTAAATCCAGGTGTAATGCACAAGCAAGAGTTCTTCAAACTAAATATAGGGGGATTTTCACCCTGTAGTTTTTATGAGCCCCTACTGAGGGAAAATAACTCACTTCAAATAATTAGAAACATAATCTTTTCATTTCTAACTGGTAAGTGAAAGCCTTGTTTTCCAGCCAGAACTGGTCAAAAAACCCATGGAATAATCAAACTTGAAAACTCATGTATGCACAGAAACAAATCTTGAAGCTTAAAACTGGAAACATCTGGTGCAAATGCACAAAATGAGTCACATCATTGCCATTAAAATACACTATACTATAATCATCCTCTATAAATCATGATGGTTCTCGACTTCATTTCTTTCTTCATTTAATATTGGTTGAAGTTGCAACTTCATACTAACCTACCCAGCTTCATGCTCTGGGGAATCCAGAGCATGATACCATGTTCGTTCAAGACTGAAGGATGCCAATGCATGTTGCAACTTCAGGTGTTTATTGTTTAGTTTTGAGATGCCAATCTCTGGATTAGTGCTGTCAATATTATAAATAGGCGAATTGGAATATAACATCATGAACTTTTGTGGATTCATTAAGATCAGATATATTGGAGTTGCCAATGGATATTAGCTGTCCCAAAGGTCCCTTTTTAGAAGGCAGATGGACTTTCTTGCTTTTGAAGATGTTTCACTTCTCATCCAAGAAGCTTCTTCAGATCTGTCAGGATAGTGGGGAATGGAAGGAATTGTATTTCTTGCAGCAAACTGGTAATCTGCATCATTGAAGGGTCGCTTGAGTAATCTGCAATTTTCTCCTCTGGAAATGTCTTTAAAGGAAAAATAAGAAAGTCCAGTTGCCTCCTGAGAAAACACTTTTGGGACACCCATGACCTGGATGATTGAGAATCTTTGCAGACTTCAATGGATATTAAGTACCAACATAGCAGAAATGAAACAAATTCATTTGATTTTTAAGCATTCAGGAAAATAATTAAAAACATTTATATGTTGTAAGCTGCCCGGGGTCTTTGGAGAGGGGCAGCATATAAATCCAATGAATGAATGGATGGATGGATGGACGATTCATTTGTCACTGAAAAAAATATAAAGTGGGAGCAGAGAGAATATTTCTTAGGGAGAGTAAAGTTCAGTAACATAGATACCATAAGCTGAAATCTTACCATAGGTACCTCCCATTTTATTTGAAACAGCAGAAGCAGTTGTCTAAGACTTTTAAGAATATGGTCTACTTTGATCTTATGCATTATAAGCTGTATCCAAACACTTGGATCAACTTCAGACTTCATTTCAGACATCCCCACTGCTGTACTTCAACCAGTTTGACTCTCTAGTTTTTCTTTCTCTCTTCTTGACTTCTCATCCCGACTGCTCAGTTTCTGAACTTGGCTCCTTGTCCAGACTACTCCGAATTTTCAGCTTTACATTTTCCTTCTTTTTAAAAAAATATATATATATTTATTAATTTTTTCCTCTTTTTTTTTAAAGTACATAGTCATATTTACAGATGAATCTACATCATATATACATTCCTATAGACATTGTCTTCTAATTACTTTTAGATTTCTTGATGTTTTATTCCATTGCTTCTTAAGTTTCTTTTTTTTGTCCATTGGTACCATTTTGTCCAGGTTTCATAATAGTCCGATTCTTTTCGATTATTAAGTTCCATTGTCAGCTTTACATTTTCTAACGTGCCTTACCAATGTTAACAGTAGTCAAATGTCTTTGCATCCTCTTCTGATAGATGGCCAGCCAAATTTACCTGCAATGTAGGAAACAGGAAGAGTAGCAAATAGGAGACTGATTGCAAGAAACAGATGTTGGTGAAGTTTCCAACTCACGTTTTACTGAACGTTTGTAAGGGGCTATATAAATATAAATGGCTATATTGGCACTCTTACAAATCTGTTAGGCACTTAAACAGTTATCAAAAGACTTTTTCAGTGTGTAATCAAATATTTAATGTGTATTTACAACAATAATATTTATTTATTTTATTTATTTATTTATTAGATTTGTATGCCGCCCCTCTCCGTAGACTCCGTAGACTAATATTTGCATGTGCTAACAGATAATGTGTAACAGAGCACGTGTTATAGCAGTAACAAAGCATGTATTAACAGAAAGAAATTCTAAAAGTAATGCCATTTTTAAATCCTTAGAATATTTCAAAATTTATAGTTAAGATAATATATTTATTAGGGTCAGTCCAGTTGCTCCAAAATGATGAACAAGCTTTTCAGTTCCTTACAACTATGTTAGACTGATTATTAAAAATGGGGATATTGCTTACTCCAAATGCTAACAAAAGAAGATGAATATGACTTGGTGTTAGAATCAAATTAAAACCTGAATGTGTGCTTTTAACTAAAAAGCTAGATGGTATTCCAAACATTACCTCTAGGGGGAAATCTCAACCTACCATTTCATTTACATCAAATTCCCTCTCTTGTTTTATCTTTTCAACTTTTAAAATATTACATCTAAGTTTGTACTTTTGATATTTCTAATTTTTAGCGTTTATGTAGAACACCACATAATTGCAGAAAAGATAATAGTCACATACCCTAGGGTCTAGTGTACACTTATGTTAAAAGTACAGCTTTTATTGGCAACTAAAGTAATAACCTTTCCCTGTCAAATTGCTTTAAATTAAACTTTAAAAAATACTGGCTGATATCCACATTTAGTAATTGTCAAACATTAGCATAACATCAAAACCTAATGCTGCCTAAATTTTAGGCTTAAAAATAATTATTTACTGAGGTAAATTTTGGATTATATTAGATTTAACTGAGGGGGGAAAGAGAGAAAGTAGATTTTATTGAGTATGAAAAAAGCCTATTCTGTAATCTTGACAGGAATATGGGATTTGAAGTTATGCCTGCTATAGCAGGCAAACAAGAGAGATATCTGCTTTATATCCATATGACCCATCAATCAATGGCCACGTTTAAAAACTAGTATCAACCTTGCCTTAGGTGGTATTTGGTTTCCTGGATACTATTTGGTGACTTAAGACTCCTGTCCCTTGTCCTATTCATCCTGGGAACACACTTTTCAACAATTTTCAACATATGGAGATCTGGCAAGATAATTCATTTATGGGTATTTCAAATCTGCAGGAATTGACTAAACCAACATTAAATACAGATGATTCACATTTTTGTATTTTAGCTAATTCCATATACATAAAATGTAGAAAAGAGATGAAATTTTCTAAGAAGACAGGTGGCAAAAGAAATTGTAAGTTGATTGTGGATATCCAAAGAAAAATATAACCTAATTCTATTCATGACCCACCGAGATAATGATAATGTGATATCACAAAAACTGGGGGTTCTGAGTCCAGCAAATAGAAGGCTGCATTAGGCTAAAACCCTTTCATACATTTTGAATCATAGCTGAATGGTAGCAATGTTTTAAATAGGCACTTTCTAAAAATAATTATAGAAGCTGTTATGTATTGAATATACCATATATAGTTGTGTTATGTCCTGCTAAATGAAATTAACCTTTAGATGACCCTAATTGTTAACTCCAATGTTTTGGACGGAAACTTTGAACATTCATATTTGGGTGGGATTTTCAAGTATCATGATTGGTTAAGACCTTGTGGGCCCAGAATATAGAAACATAGAAACATCGAAGTCTGACGGCAGAAAAAGACCTCATGGTCCATCTAGTCTGCCCTTATATTATTTTCTGTATTTTATCTTAGGATGGATATATGTTTATCCCAGGCATGTTTAAATTCAGTTACTGTGGATTTTAAATTTATTTGGATTTGTTACTATTGTTATATTTTGCTGTGAGCCGCCCCGAGTCTGCAGAGAGGGGCGGCATACAAGTCTGAATAATAAATAAATAAATAAATAAATTTATCTACAGATAAATTTATCTGTAAGTTTGTTCCAAGGATCTACTACTCTTTCAGTAAAATAACATTTTCTCATGTTGCTTTTGATCTTTCCCCCAACTAACTTCAGATTGTGTCCCCTCGTTCTTGTGTTCACTTTCCTATTAAAAACACTTCCCTCCTGGATCTTATTTAACCCTTTAATATATTTAAATGTTTCAATCATGTCCCCCCTTTTCCTTCTGTCCATAAATTACAGGCATTGCCTGCTGTTCCTCAGTTCAGTTTGAGTCAATAAATGCTGTTGTGCCTCTGCTGGTCTGTTCTTGCTTACTGAAGCCCCCAAATATCCCTAATAGATGGAACATAGCTTCCTAAATACCCTGATATAATGTTCCATGTGCCCAACATGTGAAAATCTAATTATTGGGATACAAGAATTTCCTATGACTATAGTGTTTAGGGTTACATCTAAGATTTCCAGTAGAGCTACATTGAGATAGCATATTCGTATATCCAAAATATTCTTCTGTATTTCAAAAATTCCTTGCCCATTGTCTGAAAAATATTCTCTGAGCAGTTCAAATTGATCCTTTATAACCACTTGTATTATTCCGGCTACTTGAAGTAATATAGTTTTAACAAGCTTCATTAATTCTGCAAAGGAAAGAAAGTTTACTTGACAGACTCTTAACAGTTTCTAGAAGAGCTATTAAATTTGTGAACCTGTAATTTTCTTACACTTAAAAAAAATCCCAGTTGGGTTCCCCTCCCTCTCCCAATAGACTGTTTTAAGTTTGAAGAATTGGAGATGTATATAGGATGTCACAAATTACATATTAATGTGGAAGTGAGTCTATTTGCTTAGGATTCCTCCAAATGATTAAGGCCTTAATTGCACTTCCAATTAAAATAATTTGTTGTACTGACTGAAATATACCTTTTTAGGTTGCTTCTTAAAAGCCACTTTTATACATTCCAGAATTTTCAGTTTCTTTCAGGTTAAGCAGGTAGAATCCCTGTTCTTTGTTCTATGTGTTACATGCACGATACTTGTAAAAAACAAGCAGTGGGACTTTGTGCAGTTGTGACCCTAATTCTTTTTCATACCACTGACCAAGTAAGAATTTTACTGGCTCTTGTATGGTAATTAAATCCCATTCAAAGGCTACCAGTAACATTCAAGAGAAGATCACCAAAGGATCCTTTTGCATTTTGAATATACCATTTTTCTAACCAGGGGTAAATTGGCCTTTTAGCTGATATCACTCCAGAGTTGTCCTGAGGAAGATGGATTTATTTTCATGCCATTTCCATTTTTGAAGGATTTAATCATTTACTCTCTGCCTAACTACATCTAACGGTAAATAATACATAGCACGAAGCTTAAAAAAGAGCACCAATGTCACTTTTTGGTATCTAGATGAACATTCTGCTAAACCCATAAATGATTAGACTTGCAGGGCTGTGAGCAAGGACTCCTTTTGATGTCCAGAGCTGATTGTATTAAGGGTCATTGTTGTGAGCGATTGGAAGGAAGGATACTGCAAAATCTCCATTCCCACCTCACTTTAGAGTGGGGCCAGCCAGAAGTGGGATTTGCTGGTTCTCTGAGCTACTCAAAATTTCTGCCACCAGTTCTGCAGATCCTGTCAAAACCTGCTGAATTTCATTCCTGGTTAACATCCTCTGTGTAAAGCCCTGTTCTTTCCATGAAGCTTGTCAAATGCTCTGAATGTTAAAAAACAAACAAACATGCAATTGCTATTGAGTTATTAAAAGTATTTTTACACTGCATTTCACTGCATTAGCTGCATTAGCAGTGCATTAGCAGCGAAATCCAAATAGAAGGTATCAATTAAAACAACAACAATTGGAAGGGGGCAATAAAAACAATTTTAAAAAGTGGTATTTTTTTTAAAAAAAAGTCACCTATAGTATATCAGCTTGTGTCCCACAAAAGCACTGTTCTTTTTCCAAGTAGCAATCTACCCATACAAACCATAATACTAAGAGAAAGACTGATACATTTAGAGACATTTTAAAATATTGCTTTGTATTCATTAATTTAATGTATAGTTGGTTAATTATCACTGGGTTGAAAACTATCTGTTATAAGAGGAGGAGAAGGAGTCATCAGAAGAATGGGACAGTTGAATAGGCAAACACCCAAATCAAATGAATGAAGTTAGGTGCAATCTCTTCCCAATAGCTATAACAAAGTTGGAATAAAATTAGACTCCACGGACTTAAATGGAGCAGGCAGGTATTAGAAGAACTATTGGTTCAAAATTCCTTTGGGAAGAATAACTCCGTTTAAGAATTGGTGTTTAATATTTATTGCCTGAAGCCTGAACAGGGCTTCAGATGCAAATCTCATTTCAGTGAGTGCTTCAAAATAAATTTTCTCAATCTGCTTTTGGATGTTTCAGTATTTACACACTAGATAAGCTTTTTGAAAGTTTGGCGTCATTTTCAAATCTGTGCCAAACTTTGTTGTAGAAATGCATAGAAGCATCTCCTCCCTTATACTTAAGCACCACATTACTTGTAGGAAAATACTTTTTTTTAAATACCAAAATTGGTGCTGTGACTTTTTTTTTTAACCTTAACATTAACACTACCAAGATATCAGTTGATAAGGTAGAGATTGTCTCTGATCTCCACATTTCTCTTAAATCAGGGATGGGCTATAACTTGTAAGTAAATCTCTCCTTTGTGTATTGGTCTTTTAAAAAGTAACATTTCATCTAGCAATGCTTTACTCAAGAGAGGAATAAAAGACATTGGAATAACTTTCATTCACTTTCCATTTTGAAATCGGCAGTAAAGCGATCTATTTATTTACATGAAAGGTGGGGAAAAATACCTTTTGCAATGGACAGTATGCTTTCAAAAGTCCCTCGAAAGCTGTTAGCCTTTTTGTCTTTTGCTGTAGCTTTCATTTTCTGCAGCGGAGAGAAAGCCTGTATTACTTATTTCTGGTTGTGTGTGAATGAATAAGAATGCTTCTGAATACCTCTTTTTGAATGACCACTTGTATTTTGTGATGAAAGTATATTAAAAAGTGAAAAGGGAAACCAAATTGCTTCCCCTCAACAGAATAAGGACTTCTCTAGCCAAAATGAGAGGGCATCTTATGTAACGGGATCTTGAAAGAAGACAATTTAACATTAACATAATCTCTCTTCTTTACCCTGCTTCTCTCCCCCCCAACCCCAATTGGAAAAGTATGGTCTAAAATAAAATACAGGTTGGATCTAGGTTTAATGATCCATAAAGCAGAGGGCAGGAATGTTCAGAAAATGGTATTACAGTGTTCCCTCGATTTTCGCGGGTTCGAACTTCGCGAATAGCCTATACCACGGTTTTTCAAAAAATATTAATTAAAAAATACTTCGCTGTTTTTTTCTATACCATGGTTTTCCCCACCCAATGAGGTCATACATCATCGCCAAACTATTAATTTTTGCAAATAAATAACAAAAAAAATAATTATTGTTAATAAATAATTATGTTTATAAATATCAGGATTACCAAGTGTCTTATTCAATGGTGAGTACCAGTAATAATGGTGAGTAAATTGTTGTTAAGGGAATGGGAAATGGTAATTTAGGAGTTTAAAGTGTTAACAGAAGGCTTGTGATACTGTCCATAGCCAAAAATGGTGTATTTACTTCCGCATCTCTACTTCGCGGAAATTTGACTTTTGCGGGTGGTCTCGGAACGCATCCCCTGTGAAAATCCAGGGAACCCTGTACTACCAACTGTTGCTCCTAAAGATGTAACTGTCGGTTTGCTCAGTTTTCTAGCCTTCAGTTATTTCAAAACATGTGCTTTAAAATACCTGAAGGATAGGTGGGGGAAAAGCCCCGCACTACTTCAGTGCCTTTGCTCTGGCTTGAGGATCATCCTTCTCTAATGTTATTAGTGGAAACATTTCTTAAAAGCAGATGGATCAAATGGATCATGGGTGAGGATACCTGTCACCACCCTATCCCGGCCCAAAATCTTAATGGACATAGAAAGAAGAAGGAATTTACTTTTTCTCAGAGACAGCATGTCTCATCTGTGTTTTGTACTGAGGACATTATCTTCGAGGAAAGCTGTGCTATGATTAGACAGGGGGGTGGGGTTCAGCAGTTGTTGAATGGCAATTGTTGGAAGACAAATGACCCTTTCCCACATCTCCTGAGCCAGCTAGTGTAATATCCTCACTTTTCATCAGTGTTGAAATAAATTGCAAACATCAAAGGAATAGAATCAAGATCACATGAAGTGTTAACTCCACTTTATAATGCCTTGGTCAGGCCACACTTGGAATACTGCATCCAGTTTTGGTCGCCACAATGTAAAAAGGATGTTGAGACTCTAGAAAGAGTACAGAGAAGAGCAACAAAAGAGGATTCGGGGACTATAGACTAAAATTGTGCTGGCAAACCTATGGCACGTATGTGAAGCCATATCGGAGGGCATGTGAGACTTTACCATGTTTCAGATCCAGTGCACATGCATGTGCTGCCCAGCTGACTTTTGTCCTTGGGAAAGGCTGTTTCGCCCTCCAGATGCTTCAGGATGTTTCGATTCTGGTGCTTCTTGACCTCTCAGATGCTTTCGATACCATCGACCATGGTATCCTTCTGCGCCAGCTGGAGGGGCTAGGAGTGGGAGGCACTGTTTTATGGTGGTTCACCTCCTACCTCTCCGGTCAGTTGCAGTTGGTGTTAGCGGGGGGTCAGAGGTCGACTCCTAGGTCCCTCCCTTGTGGAGTTCCTCGGGGTTGGTCCTCTCCCCCTGCTGTTTAATATGCCTGAAGCGCCAGAGGCAAAAAAAAAAATCACCCAACACACAAATCAGAAGTTTTGGCACCCTGCACAGTACTTTCCAACTTGGAAATACCCCTTCATCATTAATTACCCCCATAATCATTTATTTCCTCATTTTAATGTTTTTACAGATCAACATGCCCTATTCCCCACATTCTAACAGCATAAACGTCTTCCCTCTGGAGACAGACATATCCTACTTATGAGGACTAACTGAAGATTATCAAACTCAAATACATTTTTGATTACACAGTCATAAAATAGTTGTGCAATGGTTCTCTTTACAGGTTCATTTCTTACAAGAATAAAAGTCCATTTCTTACATATTGAAATAATTTGATAACAGAAGTGAAGAAGGTTGAACTTCTTCAAGAAACTATGGAACCTACTATTCTTCTCACTTTAGTCCCCTACATCAGGAATCAGCTAACTATGACCTATGTTTTAATACAGCTTCTGGGCTAAGAATGGATTTCCAAATGTGCAACACATCACCTGGCCTTAACTGAGCTCCCAGGGTGAGGTGTGGAAGGCAAGGGTATCCTAGGCATCATCAGACCAATACCATCCAATGGTTATTGCAGTCCTTCATCTGCAAATCTCACAGCCATGTTTATGTTTATGTTTATTAGATTTGTATGCTGCCCCTCTCCGTACAGTCAGGGTGGCTCACAACACAATAAAAACAGTTTATAACAAATCTAATAATTTACAATTTAAGATATTTAAAAAAGCCCATTATTAAGCAGACATACATACAAGCATACCATACATAAATTGTATAGGCCCAGGGGAGATATTTCAGTTTCCCCATGCCTGACGACAAAGGTGGGTTTTAAGGAGTTTACGAAAGGCAAGGAGGATAAGGGCAGTTCTAATCTCTGGGGGGAGCTGGTTCCAGAGAGTCGGGGCCACCACAGAGAAGGCTTTTCCCCTGGGGCCCGCCAACCGACATTGAAGGCAGAGGAAATCTAGCCCTTTGCCAAAAAACATTTGCCAACCTCTGTCCTAGATCATAATATTTATTAATGAAGGTATTATAGAAAACCATGATAAAATTGCATCAGTGTAAATTTTAAATTAAATTGTATAGTTTTTATCGTTTATAAAATGTAACTAAATTTGTTGTAATTTTATAAGAACTATATAATTTTTTATAATTATTTATTACTTCTAAGAATAATGAAATAAAATAAATAGTAATTATTTTTTAAAATATTAAAAAATCCAGTAAGGAAGCAGTTTTTAAAAAAGAATTGCTATGATAAATATGCAATTTATTGAAATCTGTTTTTTTTAAGTTTTCCTAATACAGATGCCTTTCAGTTTTCTAAATTTCCACTGCCAGAATTCTCAGCAGTTGCTCCGATGGATGAGAAATACAGGGATCTGAAATTCCTTCTTTTCTGCATTGTTTTTCTTTATATTACTTTATTATTTTTACTATGTTAATAATATGGAATGGAATGGAAAGAATAGAATAGAATAGAATAACAAAGTTGGAAGGGACCTTAGAGGTCTTCTAGTCCAATCTCCTGCTCAGGCAGGAAACCCTGCCTACACCATTTCAGAGAACAAGAGAAAAGACTGTTAGAGTAAATCACCTCACCTAGCTTAGAAAAGATCCTCCTAATTGTGACTCACTTACCCTGAGGAATCAAAGGGCAAAATTTGGACTAGCCTTCTAACAAGGGGTCAAGGAAAATAACACTGTAATGATAATGTCTCTGCTCCTCCTTCCACTCAAAGTACAGGCAATATTATTTGTTCTATCAGGAACTGTGAGAATGGGAGTTGGACCTACCTGATATGCCCTTGCCCTGGGTCCCCTTCTGTAGGAGGAAGGCGAGCGAAAGAGAGATTTGCGGCTATAGGAGGGAAGTACCTTCCATTTGTCCCTGGACTCGAACACAAAGGGGTCCAGGGCTGCCCAAACAAAAACTAACGAGAGACGGGAGCGGAGGCTAACCACCACTTGTGGTGCATGTCTGCAGACTAGCTGCATAGCCAGGGCATCTGCCTGGCTACCATGGCCAATCCCATGGACTGAGCTGCGAATCCTCAACAGTCAGGATTCAGGCCCAGCTACAGCACAGAAACTGCTTTGGGCACACTGATGGTATGATCTCTGGTGGGCCTGGGGTAGCGTTTTATCCTCGATCATGGTGCTTCTTGACCTCTCAGATGCTTTCGATATCATCGACCATGGTATCCTTCTGTGCCAGTTGGAGGGCTAGGAGTGGGAGGCACTGTTTTATGGTGGTTCACCTCCTACCTCTCCGGTCAGATGCAGTTGGTGTTAGCGGGGGGTCAGAGGTCGACTCCTAGGTCCCTCCCTTGTGGAGTTCCTCGGGGTTGGTCCTCTCCCCCTGCTGTTTAATATCTACACGAAACTACTGGGTGTGATCATCCGAGAGAGTACGGGATGAGTTACTATCAGTATGCTGACGATACTCAGCTATACATTTGCACCCCGTGTCCACTCAGTGAACCAGTGGAAGTAATGTGCTGGTATCACTGTTAGGAGGCTGTTAGGGTTTGGATGGGTGTTAACAGGCTCGGACTCAACCCAGACAAGACGGAGTGGCTATTGGTTCTGCCTCCCAATGACATGTCCATCTCTCCGACCATCACTGGGGGGAGGGACTTTTGACCATTCATCCAGAATGAAATTCAAGCAGTCTCCACAGGAACTGGTGAGAATAGTTACCAAGGCTGGGAGCTATTGAATGTGCCCTTTGTGCCAAGGACTGAATCTAAAGAGGGATAAGGTAGGCAGAGGGGCAAAAATTTAAAATACAGATTCAGTCCCGATTAGCCAAAGTTTGGTGTCTTCCCTATCCTTGGAGGCTAGCTCCATCCACCAAGGAGAAATGAACTGGAGCACAACAACAGATCAGCCCAGCACTGTGAACAAATGCCATGTAAACAAGCAAATGAGATGGTGCAGAAGTCAATTTGAAAAACAACAACTGCTGCATTTAAAGGTCTCAGCGAATGTTGCCTTATGTACATTTGCTTGGTTAGGAGCAACTATTTGTTTACTCTTTGCTGTGCATATAACGCTTTAAGAAAACTCCTTTCCCATGGCATTTAAAATGCAACAACACAGTCCGGGATGTCATTAATAACTGTCCAGCCGAGAGAAGGAGAGAAGGAAAAGGGGGAGAGGGAGAGAGATTTTTTAATTTCCTTCATCTGATCTAGGTCTTTGATAAATACTACAGACAAACTGAGTGCTGCAGGATCAATCTTGACAGTTCTTCAATAAAAGGCGGTGTGGCTCTTCATCAGCATCTTCCTTTCAGTGACAGCTGCTTTGTTCTCCTTCCGTCAGATTCTCTAGTTAACACATCAAAAGTTTATCTGTGTACACGCAGTGCGAAGAAAACAGTTCAAATAGGCAGAGGCGTCACTTTTAACTCTTCCCTGCATCCTCCACTGTGTGCCTCCTGAAAGGTGGGGCAGCCTGCACTGGAATGTCAGAAAATGCTAAGTGGTTCTCCATGGAGAGGCTCTGAATTAGAGCAAGGTGATCTTAAAACTTTGATGGGTCAGCTTACCCACTTACTGCCCAAAATTAGCTTTCTTCTGAAAATCGTCCCAGGATATGACAAGTTCAGTTCTTAAGAACTAGGTCATTATGTCCTGCTTGAAGGGGAGGGATGACTTAAACTAAAGATGGAAAATTGGTCTTAGATGGATGTCGTGATGTTGGCAATAAAAAGAACAAGTATGGGGGCAGAACATTGTCATGTTTTAATGCTCAGGAAATACTGCTGATTTAATATATAAGTTGTAGAGTTTCTAAGAAAGATTTCCAATCTCATACAGTTTTCTTCACCTAATTTAAGGTATTTCAGGGCTAGTTAGGGTGAACTCGCAACAAAATACCCTACTCAACTAGACTTATAATCCTAGGTTAGAAAGCTTAGAACTACGTCACCTTAAACACGACCTAATCATAGCCCATAAAATCATCTGCTACAATGTCCTTCCTGTCAACGACTATTTCAGCTTCAACCACAACAACACATGAGCACACAACTGACACAAACTTAAAGTAAACTGCTCCAAAATCGACTGCAGGAAATACAACTTTAGTAACCAAGTAGTTGATGCATGGAACTCACTACCAGACTATGTAGTATCATCACCTAACCCCCAAAACTTTACCCCTAGACTATCCACTGTTGACCTCTCCCAGTTCCTACGAAATCGGTAAGGGGCATAAATAAGTGCACCAGCATGCCTTCCGTCCCCTGTCCTAATGTTTCTCTCTTACTAGTATCACATATATAAACATTGTTATATCTTTGTATACTACCAATACGTACTTGACAAAACAAGCAAGCAAACAAACAAACAAAGTAAACTGTAGGTCTGGAAGAAAATATTGAGTTGATTACTTCAGTCTAGTCTCCCCCAATATCTACTATGTTTTGATTACTATTGGCAGACTTTCTAAACAATGGCAAACTTATAAATTGAAGCCTCCATGGGGCCTCTCTAGGAATCCCCTGGGAAGAAACAGGGCCGGAAAAGGCAGGGAGAAGCCTCCGTGGGGCCTCTCTAGGAATCTCCTGGGAGAAAACAGGGCCTCCACCCTCTCTGTGGTTTCCCCAATTGCATGCATTATTTACTTTTACATTGATTCCTATGGGAAAAATTGTTTCTTCTTACAAATTTTTCTACTTAAGAATCTGGTCACGGAACAAATTAAGTTCATAAGTAGAGGTACCACTGTATGCTTGGCTTTAAGAAGATGCAATGGTATCGGGGGTGGGTTCTAATTTACTTCACCACCGGTTCGCTTCCTCCCATTCCACATGGTTGTGCTGTGCATGTGTATGTGCAATGCCAAAAACTAACCTTCCGTGCATGCGCAGAAGCAAAACCCAGCAATAAATAGAGGAGGGGAAGCCAAAAACAAGATCTGGTGCATATGCAGTGTAAAAATCTCAGCTTCTGATTAGAAGCTAAAACCAGGAAAAAATAGCAAAAAAATAATAATCATGGCGGCACCCACAGATCGGCACCAGCTCTGTGACATCACCACCAGTTTACTACCAGTTCTATAGAACTGGTGCGAACCAGGAGGAGCCCACCTCTGAATGGTATGTTAGCACACTTAAAATATCTGAAAGAGGAACATCAAGAAAACTGTCTTCTGCAGACAGAGATAAAGATACAAGAGAGGAATTTGGGAGGCAAGTCAAAAAAAAAGCAGAGCAATTAAAACATCAAAGCGACAAGAGACAATGGATAGATGATTTCTCTTTTTTGTTGTTCTGATTTGCTTTTATTTTTCTCTCTCCTTTCTTTTTCTTTTAGGTAGGTGTCATGACTAGAAGTTAGGTAGAATAGAAAGACATATAATAAAGGGTGACATGGTTAAAAAGTTATAATAAGTGATAGAAATAAGTGAAGGGGGAATATTAGTGTATACACTTTTATATAATAAAATAAAAGTAATAATAAGAGAAAACATGGAATGATTGAACCATGACAGATTGCAACTTAATTGAAAATAATATGTATTATTATTAGAAATATATAAGTTGATTGAATGTAATAACTACCCTGTTCCCCCCAAAATAAGACATCCTCTGATAATAAGTCCAATTGGGCTTTTGAGCGCATGGCAATAAGGTGAGGCACTTATTTCAGGGTTCAAAAAAATATAAGACAGTGTCTTTATTTTTTGAAAACATGAGCATGATTAATTCTACTAGTTTTATTTGTATTATAATGTATGACACCTGGGTGCTACGCTGTTCATGCATTGATTTTATATGTTTATAAAATATAAAAAATAAATAAAAACTTTGCCGGGGTGGGAGAGAAAAGAAAACTGAGTTCTTTATTATTCTGGAGTTTATTCCAACTAATTGAATGAAGCATTCAAGTAAGGAAAAGTTTCCTTATCATTATAAGCAATTTCAACTGTTGAACCCAATAGGTGGGTCCAATTCATTGGAACTGTTTACCGAACAGTTGGGAGAAACTGTTTAGTTAGTTAAAAAAATACTAGGAAAAACATTTGTCTAATGGATAGAAGAATATAATTAGACACACAAGGAATTTGTCTTTGGTGCATATGCTCTCAGTGTACATAAAAGATACATTTGTCAATAATCATTTGTCAAGATACTATCCTAAAGAAGTATGAGCTCAAATGAAGAAGGTGTCTTTCTCTAGTTCAAACATGTGTAGAATAATAATAATAATAATAATAATAATAATAATAATAATAATAATAATTTATTAGATTTATATGCCGCCCCTCTCCAAAGACTCGGGGTGGCTCACAACAGTAATAAAAACAGTATAACAATGGAACAAATCTAATAATAAAATATATAAAAACCTCAACAATTAAAAACCATACAGCACATACACATCAAACATGAAATATAATAAGCCTGGGGGAGATGTCTTAGTTATAGGTGGGTCTTAAGTAACTTGCGAAAGACAAGGAAGGTGGGGGCCATTCTAATCTCCGGGGGAAGTTGATTCCAGAGGGCCGGGGCCGCCACAGAGAAGGCTCTTCCCCTGGGGCCCGCCAAACAGCATTGTTTGGTTGACGGGACCCGGAGAAGGCCAACTCTGTGGGACCTTATCAGCTGCTGGGATTTGTGCAGTAGAAGGTGGTTCCGGAGGTATTCTAGTGAATGGGGTACTGGAATATGAATTTGTTAATAACAAGGATATTCTTTTATTTCTTTCCTCCTCCTATCCAAGAGAAAACATCAACTGTGACAGGTATCTAAGACTTTTGGGTGATTTGAATGATGGCATATGCAACCTGCATTCAGGATGGCGAAAGAAAACTGTTTAGTTTGCCCAATTTTTTAGCGTCTTCAAATCAAGGTAGCTTGAAGAGCACATTTCCAAATATACTTTGTTTATCAATAGTGCTGGATATGCTGTCACTTACCCCTTTGTCATATAGCTCACTCTGTCAATATTTCATAGTGCTATAATGGTATAATGTGACTAACTAATGGGAATGGCCATTAGCAGCACTGAAGCAATTTGAAAATTTCAATCTATATTTTATGGACCAGAAAGAGCCCAAAGGTTAACATAGACCTGTGAGAAAAGAAGAGAGAAACAAAGAAGAAGAAAAAGAAAAGAAAAGGAGACTCAATTACATTGTCTTATTGCCACCTTATTCCTAATAGACCAGCCCAATTTCATTCAATATAGAAACATAGAAGATTGACGGCAGAAAAAAACCTCATGATCCATCTAGTCTGCCCTTATATTATTTCATATATTTTATCTTATGATGGATATATGTTTATCTCAGGCATGTTTAAATTAAGTTACTGTGGATTATTAATTTATTAATTACTGTGGATTATTAATATATAATACACACAAAACCCATATGGTTTCTTTTATTTAAGCACAATTGAAAAACATACAACTGACATTGGTTAATCATAGAGGGAAGAATAATAATAAAAAAAGGCAGTGCAGGAGAAATAAAGTGAAGGAAATGGACAAGGACAAAGATCAAGGTAATATTTCTTCTTAAAAAATAGATAAGTGGATGGATGGATGGACGGACGGATGGATGGACGGATGGGAAGAAGGTAGGAAGTAAGGAGGGAAAGAAGAAAAGAAGGAAAATTGATAGATGGGTGGATGGATAGATGGATATTCATAGCTACCTCAGAAATGGGAGAAAATGCATGTAAGGGAGGTAGATCTTAGGAGAAACCTGCCCATATTTCCACCTCTTACAATACTAGACAACACAATATCAACAACAGAGACCTTCAAGTTTCTAAGTTCTACTATATTGCAAGATCTAAAAGGGACATCTAATATCAAAAATGTCATCAAAACAGCACAATAAAGAATGCTCTTTCTCCGCCAACTCAGAAAGCTCAAACTGCCCATGGACATACTGACACAGTTCTACAGAGGAATTATTGAGTGTGTCATCTGCACCTCTATAACTGTCCTGGTTTGGTTCTGCAACCCAACAAGACAGACACAGACTTCATAGAATAATTAGAACTGCAGGGGGAAAAAATTACTACCAACCTGCCTTCCATTGAGGACCTACATACTGCTCAAGTCAAAAAGAGGGCTATGACATAAACTGCTTCAACTCTTATCCTCAAAATGACACTATAGAGCGCTGCACACAGAACAACTAGAGTTGTTTCTCCCCCCAAAATGCTCTGCTAAACAAATAATTCTCTCAACACTGTCAAACTATTTCCTAAGTCTGCACTACTATTAATCTTCTCATCGTTCCCATCACCCATCTCCTCCCACTAATGGCTGTGTGACTGTAACTTTGTTGATTGAATCCTTACAATTTATATTGATTGGTTCCTAATATGATTGATTGCTTATTTGTACCCGGATTATCATTAAGGGTACCTTATGATTCTTGATGAACATAACTTTTATTTTATGTATACTAAGAGCATATGCACCAAGACAAATTCCTGCGTGTCCAATCACACTTGGCCAATAAAAAAAATTCTATTAAATTCTATTAAATTCTATATGTTTGTAAAACATATGCTAAAGGCACATTAAAAATGATTACACATCAAAGAAAAATACCGTCTATTTACATAGCAACCAAGCAATATTTATGCTTAATCAATCTGTGTAGTCCTTTAGGAATACTAAAGTTGCAGAGGAAGGTAACACCTAGATAAAGTTGCAAAGTCAGTACACTAAATTCATCTAGCCAAGTATATTTGAAAGTGAAAAAGTTGCTTATATTATTTCTGATTCCTACATATCAGGGTGTCTAGATCTAATGCCACCTCAAAAATAAAACCTAGTACCAAATGCACCACCTTCATGGTGGGCTCTCTTACATATCAGGGTGTCTAGATCTAATGCCACCTCAAAAATAAAACCTAGTACCAAATGCACCACCTTCATGGTGGGCTCTCATTTTCTTTCAGCTGTCATGCATTCTGCTTATATGTCTGTTTTAAATACTGTAATTTCTTTCGTTTTGGGCATTCAGGCTTATACCACATTTGGCCCTTATTCATTCTTGTTTTCCTTTTAACATAACACATTTTAAAACTATCCCACTATCCCTGAACCCAACATAGTTCTATTTTTTTAATGACATACTATACATAGTTCTCACTTTGATATAATAAAGTAGACATCCTTCTCGTACATTATTTTTGCTTATTTCAACAAACATTGATTCCTTTCAACATACCACAGGTTATCCATTACTTTTCTGCTAGCATAAGCAGATGTCATAAAATGCTCCATCCATTTCCTCATCTTAATTAAAATATAGATTCATCTGCTTCCACTAGTTCTTCACCAGTTGTGCATAGCAGGTAATCATTTGCTCCAATTTCCCTGCTACCTTAGTCTATGATATGTCCAGTTTCCAATCCCTATTTCCTATTGCATCTAACATTTATACTAGCTAGAGATTTTATTTGTTTAATTTACTTTAATTAATTAATTTACTTTAATTAATTTGTGTGTTTATTTATGTCTATCTTACTGCAATCCTGTGACACTCAATGGATACAATAAAATCAGGAGAATTAAAGCCATAAAATACAAATTTTCAAAAACAAGAGCCGAGAAGAAAATAACACATACCAGAAACTATTATTACTGAGATTAGTGCCATCCCTATTAATATTCTATTATCAGGTCTAGGCATCCCAGAGGACAGTGGCTATTCTAAGATCATTCCACCATTGTGATGAATTTATTCTCCCTTGTATCTGATGGTATATTATGTTTATGAAAAATATTCTTATTTTAAACGAAAGTTACACAGATGGAGATGTTACTTTTCATTCAACCCTCATATTTTAAAGTCAGATCTTTAACTTGCACTTCTAGCAAGAGGTCTGTTGCTTTTATGTTATGCAAGCATTTGGTTTTAAGCCTTTAAATAATTCTCCAAAGGTTTCTTCTTTGTGTGTTTGAGATGTTGGGGATAAAGAGGAATCAGGTCAGGCAAAAAGTTTCTAAGTTTGTCCTTGAGAGTTTTATTTAGTTTTCTCAACTTATTAATATTCTAGTGCAGAGGTCTTCAAACCTGGAAACTTTAAGACTTATGGACTTCAACTCCCAGAATTCTCCAGCCAGAGAAATTCTGGAAGTTGAAGTCCACAAGTCTTAAAGTTGCCAGGTTTGGGGACCCCTGTTTTAGGTGCCTAGTAACTGTTGAAAATTTATGGCTTGACTATTTAGATGAGAAATTTATTAGCTTAAGTTGGCCTTCAGGAAAAGTTAGCTCTGCTGTTGGTGTACTGACCTCTTGCTGTCTACCATCACCACTGCTTGAGCTGCTGGATTCATGGTTGGATTCATGGACAGTCCTTGGCAGTGGTGGGCTGTTACCTGTGCAGGTAGCAAAATCTCGCATGGGGTAAGGTTTTTTGCTTCCCCACATATGGGGAAGCAAAAAACCTCACCGAAACGGGTACGAATGCGAAATTTTGCTACCTGCACAGGTGCGGGAAGCAAAATTGTGCTCAATACCAGACTCACGCACTAGAGCCGCGGAGCTGCAGACAATTAGCCATACCGGCAGGAGCCCAACACTGCCAAGGACCATCAGCATCAGGAAGTCCTCCACCAATCCAACCACTCTCATTCTATTTTAATTCAGTCTGTCTTCTTTCATTTGTTTGATTTTTTTTTATAAAATAGGCTGGATTAAATTAAAAATTGGTTAGCATCTGGCCAAAACTACCTAACGATGAAAGATCCAGCAAAAGGCACAGCGCCAGGCAACTCCAGGCCAATTACCTGCTTACCAACAACTTCCAGTTTGCTACCTGGTGTGGTTCCTGTGGTAGTCTAACAATGTTTAATGGAAAACAAACTCTTTCCACCTAAGCAGAAAAGAAACTGTTCCAAGCAGCAGAGGAACAAAAGGTCAGCTCCTTATTGATTAGATGATTTTGAAAAACTGTAGAAGAAGGCATTTAATTCCCTGCCACATAACTGGATAATCAAATACCTAGAAATAACAGGAATCAGTAGAAACATGAGACGCTTTGTGCAAAGATCACTGACCCAATGGAAGACATAGTGGCTGGTCATTTGATGAGAGATTATGTATCAAGAGAAGAATATTTCAAGGAGACTTACTCTCACAATTGTTGTTTGTCATTGCATTGATTCTTGTCAACAATACTGAACAAGTCAAGCCATGGTTATAAAATATCTAAAGCATCTGCCAAGGTATCCCACCTCCTTTACATGCATGATCTGAGGCTGTATATAAAGATACTATTTGAAATAAAATCTGTGCTCAGTGCTGCAATTGAGTTTGGACTGGACAAATGTGTCACCTATACCAGTATTTTGAACCTTTTTTTCCTCCGGTGCCGAAAGTGTGTGCGCACACCCTATTGCACATGCCTGAGTGGCCACATCCATTATTCAATGCCTGGGGAGGGCAAAAAACAGCTCCTTCCCGGAGGCCCTTTGGAGGCCAGAAACGGCCTGTTTCCAACTTCTGGTGAACCCAGTAGTCTCGTGTTTCAGTCTCCCCAGGCTCCAAAGACTTCCCTGGAGCCAGAGGAGGGCAAAAACGCCTTTCCCCATCACCCCCCGGAGGCTTTCTGGAAGCCAAAAATGCCCTCCTAGAGTCTCTGTGCAAGCCAAAAATCAGCTGGCTGGCACATTGGAGCTGGGCTAGGGCAACGGTTTGTGTACTAGCAAATATGGCTCCATGTGTCACCTATGGCACTCATGCCATAGGTTGCCATCACTGACCTATACTATCACTAGGGGAAAATAGTGAAAACTAAAGGAATCCAGATATCCTATAGAAATAACAGCAAAGAATCTGGATGAATATTGTTGTGGCTGGCTTCAGGCCAGCTCCTGTAGCTGGGGATTTTGATGTGGAACAGTGGGAGTCATCTGTTTATAGAAGACCAGTGTGGGTGCAGCCCGATGTTTCAGACAGTGAAGCCGAATCACAGGCAGAGGAAGGCAGTGAGGAGGAAGAGGCAGAGAGGGGAATGGGTGCAGCCAGCCCCCTAGCTAGCCCCCCAGCTACAGCGTCCTCAGACTCAAAAGGGGAAGACGTCATGAATAACCCTATCTTGAATCTCCATGTGCACAGGATCTTGGGAAGGCAGGAACAGTTGCGCAAGCATAGAAACAGATAATGGAGTGCAGCTGTTCAGAGTTTAATTATGTTGCTGAAACCCTGATAAAAAAGGGAGGGTTGAAGTGCTGGGCATGGGCATTTATCATTGGCATTTTGGAAGAAAGAAGATTGTACAGCGTGGTTTACATTCTGTTTTGGTTTTCTGTGAACTCTGGGACACTCAAGCAGGACAAGGCAGTGCGGATTTGAGTGTGGAACTCTGTCTTTATTGACTCATAAATCACTGGCACAAGCCTAAGTGTGTCAGGTGAACTTTTGTGTGAATAACTCTATCCTTTTGGGACTCGTAAAACAGTAATTGGTCTTGCATTCAAGCAGGCGTCTAGCCTTTGTACATAAAAGAGACTTTTTTGATTCAACTGCCCTCTTGTCTTGTGTTTGACCTAATTCTAGGCTCCTGGGTGGCTAATTGCAATAGCCAGGCAGAACAAATATAATCACCTCAATTACCTTCAAGTGGATTATCTGATCTTAAGCAATTGCTTTCTCGCTCCATTGCACAACCTTACCAGGTAGTCAGTTGCAGACTCCTTTTTTCCATTACAAGTAGTGGTAAAGTTGCTTTCGCTTCCCATTCCACTGACCTTTCACCGGTGCCTGGTTGCTTGCTGTCTGCCAATATTCAGGAAAAATTCAAACGACCTAACTTAGAAGAGATTCCATTAGTAATCTCTTATTGGCACCTGGAAGGGATATTGATTGATTCATGATGATTTCACCAAATTTCTTACATTCTAAATTCACAAAAATGAAGCCTTTTCCCAATTGGTTCCAAACTGCTTTGGCATATTGAAGAGTAAAAATAGTGATGGTCCATAAGCAGTTTTAGTATTCTTTGGACTTGACCAGCTGGAGAGGCCATTAAAAATGCACAATGGAAAAAGCATACGCCTTCCTGCAATTTAATAGTTCCAAAATATTTGTGAATTATAGAGAAAATGTTGACTGGCACTTTTCAACCAACTATCCCATTAAAATGTTTTAGTGTCTTACTTTGGCCTTCATTATCATTACATAATATGCAGTATTGATTTCTAAGATTGCTTTTGCTGTGAAGGATAGTAAATTGGTCCATTATGCTAAAATGTTAATGAATATGCTGCCTCTTTGTTACCCTTGTGAAACTTATAGAGTGACATATAGTGTGGTGATAACAACGCTAGATCTAAAGTGAGTGCAATTTCATTGATTAGGGTTAGATCTGCCTTCAGCATTGGTAAACACAATCTAGTCTTGAAATTGTAGGCCTACTGCCTGGTACAAAAGTGAAACACACTATCTTAACTTCTGATTAATTAGTGAACAAGTATATTAGTTTGGAAACTAAAATACATTAAAAAAATCAAGATAGCCATCTTTTAATATTATATTGAGAATTATTTTTTATTCTGTATTTGGAAACAGAAAAAGGGAACTCAAAATAGAAAAACCCACAAAAGCATATGTATCTACATTAAACAAAAGCAGTCATGTGTATATGCATATCTGCTCTCTATTCACCCTGTTCTCTGTCCCTCAATCCCTGTTAACTCAACACAAATATTGATATATTTACGTTATTCATTCTAACAGTATATCCTTTCCAACATGATCTCTGAATCATTGACTTTCCTTGTAGAAAGCTGGCAGAGAGCATTATGGTCTTGTGACTGAGGCTGATGGCAACAGAGTGTTATGGTAGTATGGCAACATTGAAGTAGCTACACCTCAGCAAATTTCAATTCCAGAAGAGTCATGGGTCCTGAATTTGGATGCATTCAGTAAGTTATCCCATTTGGTGAAAATATTGTTGTCCCCTAATGCACTATTTCCTCCAATTGAAGGTTACAAACAAACAATTGTTTTAGTAGTATGTATATCAACATTATTCACTAGACCTCTCCATATATATCTAACCTTTGTATCCTTCTATCTTTCTATTGATGCAAACTGTCCTTGATTTTCTACATCCCTGACTGATTGATTGATGATGCTTTACACATATCAAATTGTTCTTTAAATTTCTCACCTTTTTCTTCTTGAGGATTGCATCAATTCCACCCAACTACAACTTTTTTACTTTTCTCCTTCCTCGCCATCCACTCGTTCTTCTTTTGTATATTTTATGTGTGATTTGATCCATTAATTTTTTTCTGTGTGATCAAAGCAACACAATTGATTTCTTTCATTTTGCTTGGTCTCTTTTATATTCAGTCGACACTTATTTTATACTCATTCTCACCCCCTCCCCACGACTGTGGTTTACTTACAGAGCCGGTGCATGATTTGTCTAATGTTTCTTTCTTTGTTTGTTTATTATTATTATTTATTTATTAGATTTCTATGCCACCCTTCTCCTGAGACTCTATGAAGGCTGCATCTTTACCTGACAATTGAAATAATGCTGGTATATATTCCTTTATATAAAAGGAAAAGTAGTGAGGGTTCACATAAAAAGTAGAGAGGAATTAACGTGCCTGGGAAGATGTTTAACAGAATTTAGATCAAAAGGATATGTGGTAGGATTATTTTCAAAATTTGTGAATATGGCGTTAGGTCAAGAGAGGGGAAATCAGACCACGTTTTTATTCTTCAACAGATCGTTGAGAAATATAGAAATGTTTGAAATAAAATTAAACAATCGTTCATACTATAACATTATAACTTAATTACTTACCTTATTCTATACTAACCGAGTTACACCTTTCTACTTTTCCAATATTTATATAAATATATTTTATTTTATTTTTCCTTTTTTATTCCCATTATTGATATATTACTGTTACACCCAATAATATATTATTATATCATGTCGTATCTCCTGATAACGTCTGCTAGTTAGGCAGATCTTCCCCCCCTATCTCCCTTACTACTTAATTTTTTTTTCTTTCCCTTTTCTTACTCCTTATATTTTTTTTCCTTCACAAATACTTTATAGAAACATAGAAACATAGAAACATAGAAGACTGACGGCAGAAAAAGACCCCATGGTCCATCTAGTCTGCCCTTTTACTATTTCCTGTATTTTATCTTACAATGGATATATGTTTATCCCAGGCATGTTTAAATTCGGTTACTGTGGATTTACCAACCACGTCTGCTGGAAGTTTGTTCCAAGGATCTACTACTCTTTCAGTAAAATAATATTTTCTCATGTTGCCTTTGATCTTTCCCCCAACTAACTTCAGATTGTGTCCCCTTGTTCTTGTGTTCACTTTCCTGTTAAAAACACTTCCCTCCTGAACCCTATTTAACCCTTTAACATATTTAAATGTTTCGATCATGTCCCCCCTTTTCCTTCTGTCTTCCAGACTATACAGATTGAGTTCATTAAGTCTTTCCTGATACGTTTTATACTTAAGACCTTCCACCATTCTTGTAGCCCGTCTTTGGACCCGTTCAATTTTGTCAATATCTTTTTGTAGGTGAGGTCTCCAGAACTGAACACAGTACTCCAAATGTGGTCTCACCAGCGCTCTATATAAGGGGATCACAATCTCCCTCTTCCTGCTTGTTATACCTCTAGCTATGCAGCCAAGCATCCTGCTTGCCTTTCCTACCGCCCGACCACACTGCTCACCCATTTTGAGACTGTCAGAAATCACTACCCTTATACAATCGTAAATCTATTTCCTAACTACCTTTCTACAAATATGTCTCTTACTATCCTTATTATTAGTTACTACCTTTATACTTTTTAAATAATAGGATAAGTTAGATAAATGAAGTATTGATAGTAATAAGATACAAATGTGAACATTGAATTTTTGTTACAATGTAAGATATATATACTTTAAAATACAATACCATGCAACAAATACCCTTATCCCTTTTTAAATTTATGTACCCCTCCTTTCCCTTCCCCGTTTACCCTTTGTGAATTAATAAACTTTATTTTTTTTGAAAGAAATAAAATTAGAGAAAGAGTAAGATAACATACCATAAGTAAAATTGAATTATGGATTGTTTACATGAGTGTTAAGTCCATAGTGATTGGTTAATGCAATAGGGATGATGCAATTGAAACATGCATAAGGATAAACAGAATGCTTAGCAAATTGTTTAGCCCTGATAAGGGCATAAAACAAGTGCATATTTAATATTTTTTATGGATAAATAATTAAAGAATTCTTGTGATGGTTGTTTGCTTGTTGGGAGCTTAGACTTATATACAGTATACAGTACTTTTGAGGGCAAGTGATACTAAGTTGCTGCCTGAGAATCTGAATGTTTGAAAGATTATATGATACACTGAAGAGGATAAATTGAAGCAGTAATGAATCAAAGACTAAGACTAAGAAAATTGGTCTGCTGCCCTGTTGCCACTTGGATGCTTTCTTAACTCAAAGCTATTGTGTGAGGACAGAAGTGGCAGCTTCAAAAAGATTCTTTATACACTTTAGATCTAAACCTTCATGACCATTATCCTAATCTAGTAGATTTAATCTTCTTAGTCCACTGGAATCTGTCTTTGTTGCCTGGGTTGTGGCCACTGTGCATGCTATAGCTACTGGGAGCTACAAGTGAGAACTGAGTGACAGGTGGGGACCAAAGGTGAAGGAGCTCCCCCAAAAGCTGTCCTAAAATGAACTGCCTTAAAAGGACATGACATGCCTTTCACCAGAGGTGCTACCCTTCCCTGAGCACCATGAGCGTATAGATGTAGTGGTGCCAGGAATGATTTTCTAGAACTTACATGTATGAAGGGATGAATGGTTTGGTGATCTCTTCTTTTTCTTATTCCAAACTTTTCAATTTTTGTATGCTATTTCTTATTTCTGCTCTTATTTCCCAAGGAGAACAGAATTGTGAATGCTCCAACACTGGGTTTTTTAAAGAAGATGTTGGATAACCATTTGTGTAGGGTTTCCTGTCTAAGCAGGGGAATGGACTAGAAGGCCTCCAAGGTCCCTTCAAACTCTGTTGTTGTTATTATTATATTATTAGAATGAAGAATACATGTTGCTGGCTTGAATCATTTATGAAACTAATAAAGGTGGGGAAGGAAGGAAGGAAGGAAGGAAGGAAGGAAGGAAGGAAGGAAGGAAGGCTCAGTGAAGGATAGCACTTAGATGAATATCACCAATTGGACTTGTAAGTAAAAAAACAACAAGAGGACAATGACAAAATTCTGGTTTTCTAGCCAAGAAAAGTGTATGGATGTATTCATAAAACTATAAATAGTCAAGCTTAAAATCAAGACAACCTTAGTTTTTGCTTCGGTCCCCTCTGTTATCATTTGAATTGCATCTCCCAGCATGGCACTTAACAGTCAAATACCAACCTCAGTGCAAAAAAAAAAAGGTTGGGTACCTCTGTTTTTAAAGTATTAGCACTTATTCAATGTTTTCCTGTCATCAATAGCCTGTTATGCTTATGGGGAGAATGAGTATTATGTAACCTATAGCCGAATGCTTTTGCAAGCTCTTACACTCACCTGCAAAAAAAAAAAAAAATCCATTATTTTCCCTTTGCATTAAAACAAAGAAAGCAATACATTTTTTTCATTTAAAATCAATAGCAAAGCTCTCATTGCTCATAATGAGGCTGGATTTCACCCAGCACTCTTAACAGATTTCCCAACTTGCTTTCTGTTCTTTGCACATTTAGTTAATTGTTCACCATCCATTTGAAAACACTATGTATTTGATTTAGGGTGTAGCTCTAGGTACTGTAATCAGTCATATAATGTGTGAGGCACATCCATATTCAGAATCCATTTGCTAAGCGGAAGGAATGTTTCTGCACAAAAATGTTTGCAGGTTAATGGATCATAGTACTATTTTCCAACAAATTAAAAATATCTTTTGTCATCGTTGTTGATATACACCCACTTCACTGGTAGGGTGAATATAGCTATGATACAGACCTACTATTTCATCTTTTTCAATGTTATTAAAGTTTATTATAAGGTAAAATACAAATACAAACAAAAACAGAAATTAAGAAAGTTAAGGAGAGAATATAAAAATTGCTACAGCTTCAACCTTTTGCTTTACATTTATAAACGATTTAAGTTATTGCTATAACAAAATAATTCTAATTGTCAAAACCTAAAATTAGAATTTTATTTTATGAGTGCAAAATCCAGAAATGGCTTCCAAGTGGAAACAAAACTGGATAAATTATTTTCTTTAATTAAAATAATTGATTTTGCCGTTTCTGCCAACTCCATCCCCTTCACATCCATTTTTCACTGTGAGAATAAGTGTAAGACCAACTATGTTATCAAAGGAGGAATAATAATGATAAATAGTAATAAAAGTATGTAAGAAATAAGAGTGTGCTTCCCATTTTCTTTCTACTATGGTAGATTGTAGAACATGAAAAACTTCTCACCTGTAGACAATAGCGGATAAAGGTTTTTAATAAATAAACTGTAAAATTTATTTTCCCCCCTCAGTATCTTAGGTTTTTTTTGCTAATTATTTCAAGTTTGATTTGCTGAAATTTAGCAGAGTTCTTTGATGAAGGTTGTACTAAATATTATGTGTATGTCATTCTACTTCAAACATGTATTTGCAGATCATTAAAATAATGCATTTCTTTGCATTAAGTACCTAAGTGCTTGAATTTCTTTACAGATTTTATATGGTAAATTTTATAGCAAATTTTGGAACTTAGAATTTAGACTTTGAATGTACATTAATCGGCACATTAAAATTAAATCTTGTTCCATACAGCTCTCAAAGGGTCATCACCTCCAATATACACTAAATGAACATGACTCATCACCTCCAATATACACTAAATGAACATGACTTACTAACTAATTAATTAAACAAACAAACAAATAAATAATGCATATACTGACATATATTACCTGACGCAGCCTAGCTTGAATGCATACATGTACATGGCAAGAAAAATTAATCTTGGGAGTTTACCAGACGGATGGTTTAGAGCAGTGTTTCCCAACCTTAGCAACTTGAAGGTATTTGGACTTCAACTCCCAGAATTCCCCAGCCAGCATTTGCTGGCTGGGGAATTCTGGGAGTTGAAGTCCAAATGTCTTCAAGTTGCCAAGTTTGGGAAACACTGACTTAGAGAACAGTGAAGTTTGAATCATAACCAAAATGAGCTTGGGATTGGAAGAAGATAAGCTATATTTAAAAACTAAACAAAATAAATTCCTCCCCAAACTCTCTCTCTCCCCCCCCCCCATTTTTTTCTTTTTGAAAAGGATGGAGGGTAGGACAGCGGCAAAGCTCACCTTAGAGGACATTCTAAATTGCAGCCTGCAAACTGTTCCATTAAGCATCTGGAATTGTGATGTGATGTTGCATTGACCTCCGTCTTTGATATAGCTGATTAATAATAAAAGCGGCAAACAGAACATGATGCCTTTTCTTGCCCCTGTTCTTCAGAAACATTGAACACCCAGACAATAGGGGAGAAAGGGGCATTTTCTCCCATCAATGCATATGCCCTTGAAATGTCAATGGGAAATTTTATCATGGGAGGGGAAAAATTGTTTCTGGAGGAACTGTGGTAAGTCAAGAAGGGAACTTAATTCCGTTGCACTGACATTGTGCTTTAAATGAGTTGTTACGGTGTCAATCATGTGTCGAATGCCTTGCCATGTCAGAGCAAAGCTGATGTCAATGTAAGACTTTCTATTAATACATAGAATTCTAAATTTACCAGCTGCTAAAAAGTATTTTATCTTCCTCTGAATATTCAATGTGGTGATTACTCGTCTACTCCCATTTTTCTCATTGAAAAGCAGGGCTGTGGCAAGCAAGGGAGCATTTAATATCTGATATCCATGGGTTACAATTGAGGATAGGAGAATTTAAGTACCGTAGATTTCATTCAAAATTTACCTATGTTGTGTTTTGAAATAGGTACCAGTCTCTTAATCTACTGATCACGTATTCAGGAAATATGAATTTTTGTACCTTCAAACATAACATGTAAGAAATACACTCATCTACACTAATTTTTGTATAAGTCATACATCACATATGAAAGCTTTCATTTAAAAAAAAATCACAGAAACATGCTAAACAAAACTTTAATTTAATTTATACTTCCTCTATCTTGGTATTGCATCCAAACTACAGGTAGTCCTTGACTTGCAAAAGTTAATTTAGTGACCATTCAAAGTGACTCATGACAGTTTTTCACTTTTGCAGCATCGCCATGTCATCAAAATTCAGATGCTTATTAATTGATTCACATTTATGACCGTTGCAATTTCCCAGGGTTACACGTTCCCCTTTTGTGACCTTCTAACAAGCCAAGTCGATGGAGGAAGCCAGATTCACTAAACGATTGCAATGATTAACGTAATTGTGGCAAGGAAGGTCATAAAATCAGACAAAATTCACTTCAGAAGTGTCTTGCTTAGCAGCATAAATTCTGGGCTGAACTGTGGTCGTAAGTTGGGGACTACATTTCCTTACATGGGAAAACTTTATGTTTAGATTTCTGTCTCGATTTGGGCCCTAGCAGATTTAGCAGATATTGTTTACTTCTGTATCATTTGTCTTCATTCCTAGATCTTCTGGAGAAATTGATCAATCCACACGACCACTTGATATTTGACCAATATTCTCATAGAGTAGGGTTTTCTTTGCCTTTACACCGCATCTGTGCAAATTATTTCTTTAGCTCTGTTGTACAGAAGCTTCAGGAGATCATAATCAATCCTTAAGGCCACTGTTTAAATCTCCTTTCATAAAGGATGAGTCAGTCGGTGAAAACCAAACATGATGTAACCATTACAATTCAGAAGCTGTATATTCGCAGTGTTGTCTATTAGAAATCAAAACTGTAAATAATTTATTATTGCTTATGAACTTTCCAAAGGCTCTTTAGTTAATGTTGTTATATATTTGTCAACCAAGCTGAAACAGAATTTTATAAAACATGGGACAAAGTATATAAATGGTGGAACTTTAAAAATGGTGGTAAAATTAAATAAGTAAGAACTTATAATTATTTGAATATATCAATTTGAATGTTAACTGTA
The DNA here is from genome assembly GCF_031021105.1 of Erythrolamprus reginae. Classification (NCBI taxonomy): domain Eukaryota; kingdom Metazoa; phylum Chordata; class Lepidosauria; order Squamata; family Dipsadidae; genus Erythrolamprus; species Erythrolamprus reginae. The sequence goes on from NC_091951.1 coordinate 59,651,033, forward strand.
TGCATATATGAGTGAACACTTAGAAATAAATATGACAGGTTTTTTTTCTTAAGTTATATCAAATAAGCGAATTTTTAAAAATCTATAACACTATAATGATATATAGAATGTAATAGTTTAAAAATAACATAAATATAGAGTATTTTTGCAATATTATAAATTTTAAAGTGTTATTTTTATATTTTAATATTAGTTTAAGTATTTGATATTTTTATAGATAAGAAAATTAATTAACATAAAGAATACAGAGTTAAATCTAACAAGAACATAGTATATGTATGTTATATTTCTGCATGGATCTGACTATAGTTAGTGAGTTTTTTTGTATTAGTTAGACTTCTGAGAAAAGAGGAGCAATGGTAGCTCCTTAAATGTTAAATGTTGTTTGTGTTTGTTCGTCTAATGAAAAATAATAAAAAAATATTTTAAAAAAAAGAAATCAAAACTATAAATAATTCATTATTGCTTATGAACTTTCCAAAGGCTCTTTAGTTAGTGTTCTTATATATTTGTCAGAAGAAATCTTCATACAAGGGAACAGTTTCGAAGTTGAAGCTTTGGGGTTCAAATTCATGGAATATGTTTATGAATGAATAACAGCTAAAACAGCCATGTGTTTTAATTCAGTGGCACCCAACCTTTTGGGTACCATGGACTGGTTCAGCGGAGAGAACTTTTTCCATGGACTGGGTGGTGGTGGTTTTGTGAGTTGCCTATACTCCGTGATAGGGCTTTGCTTGTTTGCACAGCCCAGTTTCTGGCATGTCACATACCAGTGGGGATCTATGGACCGGGGTTTGGGGAGCCCTGTTTTAATCTATATCCTTTAATATGTCTTTGGTGCATCCATTTAGGTAATGATAAGGAACAAATGACAATGACAACAACTAAAAACCACAAGGATGTGATGGTTTATTATGACTGTGGCTCTTCAAACCTGTTTAGTAAATGAAGTAATAGGCATAGTAGAATTCATCTATAGGTCTATGGGACAACATTGTTTTTAAGGAACCTAGCACATTATAATCTATAATCTAGTTTTAAATATTTGTATACTAGCTGAATACCCGTGCTCTGCTACAAAACCATGTGACTGGGCTTGTCCCCTTCTCTCCTCAGGCTTGCCTCAAAGAAGCCTCTCCTATCCACCTTCTTTCCCTCAGGCTTGCCCCCACAGAAGCCTCTCCTATCTTCTCCCCTTCTCTCCTTTAGGTTGGCCTCATTGATCCTCTCCAAACTCCCAGCCTGCAAGCTGGATGGGTCATGCGCTGGCCATACCCAAGTGGCAGTTGGAACAGAGTTCTTTTCAGATGTGAATAGAACATCTAACTTCTTGGCATCAGAGTGTGTTAATAATAATATAAGAAATACTAATGATCTGGCGGTCATTTCAAAAAATCCTTTCTTAGTGAGTACCTAGAAGCCAAGATTTCAAGTTTGCCAAATTTCAAGTTTGTAGGCTTTATGGTTCTGGAGATTTTGTGATTCTGCATGAGTGTTTTGGAGTTGTGTAGGTGTGTGTGTGTGAGTGTGTATCCTAGTCTCCCTTAATTTACAAATTCAGCAAAAACATGTGAAGGTCTTGGCATATTCGGGTTTCTTCCCGTGTAAGTTTCAGAGATTCCTGGTGATGTTTCGATGAGGTCTCACTCGTCATCTTCAGGGTGGTGCTTTAGGCCTTGTGCTAGGATGAACATAGCATGACCTGAGCTGCCTTCCCTCTATAAATACTGGTGGGTGGGTGTGGAGTGCTGGCTCAGCAGCAGCAAGCTGTGTAGAAACTTCCTGGTGAGTTAGGAACACACATCACAAAACAGCTGAGTAGTCTGCAGGCTCCCACATTTAAGATTATCACCCCCAATCCACAAACATCAATTAATCAGCATACATTAATGACATCATATATATATATATATATATATATACATATATATATATATATATATATATATATATATATATATATATATATATATATATATATATACGTAGATACACATTCCATTTTACAACAACACAAAGATTGGAACTTTAGCCTGATGATGGTGAATGTGATTTCTGCAGATAATGCTAGCCCATTAGCTTTAGGCAATAATGGGGAATTATTCTCATTCTTCTTTTCATAAGACAGCCATAGGTGATACATCTCTTAGCAGTGTCAACCTAATCTAAGTATTGCCCATTGCCAGGCTCCTCAAACAGCACCTGTCTATGGTCAAAAATTTATGGTGGGAAAGCCTTTATGCAAGCTTTTAATAAGATGAAAAATTTAGCCATATGCTGTTATCTGAAGATGATATATTTTATATACAGGAGACTTATTTAATTAGCTCTGCTGGAGTCAAATTGGCCTGTAGGGTACTTTGCAAATCCTATCTTCCAATCAAACTTTTCTCTCTTAGTCGGAGGTTATCCCATGTAGAAAAGAGGCAAATAAACCTTTTTTCTAGTGATTAAGGTGACTTATGTAGATATGTTTAAATAAAATATTAATCTTAACTGATTACATCTCAACTGTTGCCATTATTAAATAAATGTTAAGATGAAAATAGGTAAAGACACATAACATCTGGTCTTAGTTCATAAAATGAACATGTTGAATCTTGGAGATTTGCACGGGATGTTATTTCACAGAAAATTTCAAGATCCTTCATCTAATTTTGGAGGATTATTCAGTGCAGAGAAACAAAGACGAAGGAAATCATTTAAACCTCTTTTCATTTTGTTTTCTGTCTTCAGGTGCAAAAAAAGGGAGAGATAACGGTTCCAGGAAAGAAAGAGGGAAAAAACTTCCGGGATGCTGAATGTATTTAAGTAAAAGCTAGAAATATATTCTAAGGATTATTGCTTTTACTAGAACAAAGGTTCGACTACGTGATCTCCAAAAACATGAACGTGGAGTAATAGACAAACCACCCCTCCCCCTTTAAAACTGTGCAATGAAACAACTCAGTTTTGCATTTAGTAAAAGGAATTGAAGTTTCTTTTAGATTGTGCTATTTATGAAGTACAGTGGTACCTCTACTTATGAACTTAATTTGTTCCGTGACCAGGTTCTTAGATAGAAAGGTTTGTAAGAAGAAGCAATTTTTCCCATAGGAATCAATGTAAAAGCAAACAATGTGTGCGATTGGGGAAACCACAGGGAAATGGAGACCCTGTTTCGTCCCAGGAAATTCCTAGAGAGGCCCCACAGAAGTTTCTCCCTACCCTTTCCGGCTCTGTTTCCTCCCAGGAGATTCCTAGAGAGGCTTCTCCCTGCCTTTTCTGGTTACAGTTTCAGGGGCTCAGGTTTGTAAGTGGAAAATGCTACTTGAGAAGAGACAAAAAAAAAATTGAACATCTTGTTCTTATCTAGAAAAGTTTGTAAGTAGAGGCCTTCTTAGGTAGAGGTACTGTTGTATTCTGTACACATTTGAGAGAAGTAGATCCCTGGTATATCTTTGTTTATTCTTTTAAGAGAGAGAGATACTTCAAGCTGCCACCTTCCCAAAAAGCTACTCAGTGAAAAACCTAATAGATCTATTACATAATAGGAAAAAATAGTTGTTAATCTTGCTGGAATTAGAAACTATACCACACAGAAACAGGAAAAGAAAATGAACAAACTAGACAAATATTTAAAATGAAATTTCGAGAAATAAATAGATCTCTGTTCAGCATGTTGATAAAAACCCAAACTATTGGGTACTATAATAAAAGAGGCTAGGTTTATAAATTGCCATAAGTGTTGGACCATAAAACACGGATGACAAACCATAGTGGTTTGGTGTATCCACTGTTTTAAACCAAACCTTAAACAAATCTATTTTATAGTTTATCATGGAGCTTTTCAATGATTACTTTGCACTTTGAAAGATCTGGGGGTGGAGCTCTTAACTTCTGATATTTTTTTCTATCTATTAGTGGAAGGACATTTTTCACCACTTTTTTCTTGTGGGAGAGGAGAATGTAGTATGTACGTGTGTGTGTGTGTGTGTCATGACTGCTCAACTATGTGGAAAACTATCATCCTGCTCTGACCACTTAATAATTTGTTTATGTAAACCCTAATAAAAATTATTTCCCAAAAAGAAGAACCAGAATAGAATTTGTCTAATCATTGAAAATTATCTGAATTGTAGTAGCTCAGATTAGTTGTTACTAATACTTAATTGTTACATTACTGGGGCAAGGATTTTGAAAAGCCATTGAGGTTATCAATTTAGTTCCCCTTTCCCCTGAATTTGGCCAGTTCCTATTTGCTATACTGTATATATATTGCATAATATATTCCGATGGGATCAGCCACAAAGGATCAGATGGTAACGTGATGTTGCATTGACGCATATACCCATTTGTAGGGATTAAATCATAATGTTACATTCACCATATTGACTTTTTTGACCTGATATGCCTGAGGGTTAGTAGAAATGTTAATGATGGCTACATAATTGCCATAGGACTATGCCGGTATCCAGAGGTGGATTATTCCTGGTTCGGACCAGATTGTCCGATCTGGTAGTGACCCATTGTTGACAGCAATGTCAGTGCTGATCTTTTTTTGGAATTTTTGTAAATTTTTTATGATGGCTTTTGTTCCGTTGCTTGAAAACGGTCCCTCCCGCCTGCCCCTGTGTTTTGGGCTGATTCCTGCTACTGAGTAAGCACGGAAGCCAAATTGCAGGAGGGGATGCGTGCACGCACAAGAGTAGTGAGCGTGCGTGCACGCATAAAATATTGTGATGCGAACCGGTGGGGAAGGTAAGTGGAACCTACCCCTGCCACTATCCCACTCAGTTGTTTCCTTCCTTTCTAACCAAGATAAATCAAAATGCTGGCCTACTTCCATGTTTTGTTTTATTTTTTCAACAATATACTTAGAGCACTGAAATATTTTTAGGAGAGCAAATGCGCACTTAACACATGATGCATATCTTATATGTCATGTTTGTTTTATCACTGGCAATAAAGAAAGAATTTGTTTCACATGAACAATATTGTTAGAGCCTTAAATATTCAACATCTATAAAAAGCAAAGGCATGTAAGTACTATAGTTTTCAAAACACTGATATATCTGAATAAAGTAGATAAACAGATAGTATAAATACATCGTCCTGGACCATTAATCAAGTTTTTTTTTTCTCTCTGTAAAGCTAAGAAAAAAGCTCTGCGCTAGATGAAATTTAAATGTTTTTCTTTTAAGAACATTTACAAGTCATAAGCTCCTGAAAAAGAGACATCTAAATGAGATGTAACTGTGATATTTAAATGGGCAAATGTAAAGTATTCTGTGTGCATTTAGATATCAAAGGAGCAGAAAACTACCAAGTTTATGTATTATTGGCAGGAGTTATGAAGGTGAATTGTAAAAAAAAAAAAAAAACCACTCCCAAGGAATAAAAATACTAACTGAAGTATCATCTTCAGTTGGTAGGAAATGGGATTTTGGTGGAGCATTTAATGGTTAAGACCTTTATCCTTAAAAAAAATAAGATAGAGGAAAATTTGCTCCATTAGCTGTATATTTTAAGGTATAATGAGTTGTAGAAAATTATCTGGAGAAAATGAAAGTATCACGGCATTCACAAAAGTCAGTGTTTAATTTTTAACAGTGCTAGACAAATGTTAGCCTAGGCATTTCTTCTCTAATTCGTGTTTTAATTGATTTGCCAAATATCTTTCAGATTGCATTATTAAGTAAAAACTAATGGTTCAAGAAAAAAATAACACTTTTTTCTGGAAAACATTTAACTTAAGGAAAGATTTGTCCATTTTCCAGTGTTTGGCAGTATTTCTCTCTGCAAATTGTTTCATTCTAAATTTTTCAAGGTCATTCAGTCAACAGCTCAGAGAGAAAAGATATGAGGTCACTCAATGATCTCTTTGACTGTCCTCAACTTATAGAGAAATGATATGAGGTCATTTAGTGATCTCTTTGACTGGCTGTCCTCAACTTACTTTTTTTTTAAAAAAAATGACAGCCAGGTGAAAAAAGCATATATGTAATAGATTTTATTTATTTACACAACAATTTATCTATTTCTTCTTGCAAGAATCAATGCAAGGTTCAATACGTTGTTAATTTAACTTTAAGGAAGAATTCCTTATTTAACTGTCTAGATCAGGGATCTGCAAACTTGGTAACTTTAAGACTTGTGGACTTCAGTTCAGCTGGCTGGACAATTCTGGAAGTTGAAGTCTATAAGTTTTTAAAGTTGCCAAGTTTGAAGACCTCTGGTTTAGATTTTTATTCTAAAAGTACTGTATGGCTTAGCAAATATCAGTACTTCTCTTTGAAACTTCTGTTTCAATATTAAAAATAATAGTGTTGGTTTAACATAGTTGGCATTACAGCATATTTGTGATAAAGGCTGGCTAAAACAGAGCAGTAGGGAATGCATGCATATGATTGTCTAGTTACATTCTAAAGTCATATGATTTAAGTACTAGAGGAAATGAGCCAGTTGTAAACTGGCATACCTCCCAGAATTTGAGATTCTTATTCTTATCTACAGCTTGAAAATGTATTGGGGAAAAAACCCACCCTAATGCAAAAATGAAATGGATGATTGATTCCAGCAGTTCTAGTAAAGCTTTCTTCTACAGTATTTGGATGTAGTGGAGTACAAATTTCAATATTCTTTGCCAATGGAAATGATAAACTTATCATTCCAACACCACTGATGAGTGGCAGTTTATGAAATCCAAATCATTTTTTAAACTTCAAACAAACAAACTATGCCAATTATCTGTAGTGAAGAATACAACACACTTCGTTTAGAGAACATTAGTTAACATAGCTATCCTGATGCTTGTCATCAAGAATTCTTTTTAAAAAACACAAATTATCAGTCAAACAAGAAACATCCATACATTGGGAATAAGCAAAAATTACTGTACATCCCTGCTATGTGGCCTTTTGATCATTAAAATCTTGATGTTGCATTCCATAGCTACCAAGGTGGAATTCATTTAAGAATCACCGATGTTGTTCACATCCTTATGTTTGAAGAATTATTCCGTGTTATTGGAAACCTCAAAAATATTGATTTTTGGATGATAAGATAATTAAATATACTTACTACTGGTTCTTAGGTAAAACATGCTCAAAGATCTTTTCAGGAAATGAATAAAAATCCGAACAAGAAGAAATGTCTTGTGTCATGCTTCGTAAACAACAAGCTAGAAAAATGCTAAGGAGACTCACGCTGGGTTGATAGGAATGCAGTGAAATTGATTTCTTTAGAGGGATGGTAAATTTATTCAATTTGAGACTTATAAACCTGTCTCTGATGATAAGCTATACATGAGGGCATGTATATATATATTTAGTTGGATATTTCACATTCTATATTTTACAGTTTCAGGGTTACTGATTTAAAGAAATTACCGCAGGTTTACAACATCATGGAATATGCCAGGTTTGACACAAACCTATTAAAATATTGCAAGAATACATAATGTCCATTGATCTATTTGTCACAACAATAAATACTTCATAGCAAAATATAAGCATACAGAGATTCACTGACTGAATTTTTTTTCAGGAGTGGATTTTTCAGAATGAAAAGATATTAAGATATGCTGAAGTACCAATATTCAACCAAAATTGTCCACTATCAAAATTTTGGCTCACATGGAGTGAATTTATATGTTGATATGTCAAAGTGCAGACATTTGCACTGTTCATGCAAGTGTTCATCTTTTAATTGATGTGCTACCGTGTTTCCCCGAAAGTAAGACAGTGTCTTACTTTCTTTTTACCCCCAAAAGCCCCACTACGTCTTACTTTCGGGGTATGTCTTACATTGGAAAAAAATTGAAAGGGTCGCGTTCCCGAAGGCATCTCCCCAGAGTCCAGAAGGTAAGCCGTGGGACAGGAGCCTCGTGAGCCCTTTTCCAAGTTCAACCTCAGGGCTCCAAGCGGCGTGCATGCGTGGAGCCGCAGACGCATGTCAGGGAAGTGTGTGTCTGGAGGGGAGGAGCCGCTCTGCGCAGTTGGGCAGCCCCACCTGCCTGCCGGAAAGGAGGCGGGCGAAGGAGGGCGCAGCTCCGGCCGCTCACCTCGGAGCCGGTCAGCCTCGCTGGCCGCTTGCAGCCGAGCCTCGGCAGGACTCGGTTGCTGGGACGAGCGCCTTCGCTGCAAGCCGCCACCCGCTCGGCTCGTTTCGGACCAGCGCCATCCTTCGCTTTGCCAAGCCGGGCAGCCGCGGGACAGGAGCCTCGTGAGCCCTTTTCCAAGTTCAACCTCAGGGCTTCAAGAGGCGTGCACGCATGGAGCCACAGACGCGTGTCGGGGAAGCGTGTGTCTGGAGGGGAGGAGCCGCTCTGCGCAGTTGGGCAGCCCCACCTGCCTGCCGGAAAGGAGGCAGGTGAAAGAGGGCGCAGCTCCGGCCGCTTGCCTCAGAGCCGGTCGGCCTCGCTGGCCGCTTGCAGCCGAACCTCGGCAGGACTCGGTTGCTGGGACGAGCGCCTTCGCTGCAAGCCGCCGCCCGCTCGGCTCGCTTCGGACCAGCGCCGTCCTTCGCTTTGCCAAGCCGGGGAAGAGGCGGTGGTGCCGCGGCGAGGCGAAGGCGAGGGGCGCGCCGGGAGCTTGGAAGCGACGTCATCGGGCTCCCCCCCGGCAATACCATGTTTCCCCGAAAGTAAGACATATGTCTTACTTTCGGGGTATGGCTTATATTAGCAGACCCCCCTGAAACCCCCAATACGTCTTACAATTGGGGGTGTCTTACTATCGGGGAAACACGGTAATTTCAACTCTGACCAGCTTCACTCCCGAGTCAGAATGGTTCTGTATAAACTCCATACAGCTGGGCTTAAAGCCAAGCACAGCAAATGCTTGCTGGGCATTTCAGAAGTTGAATTTTTAGGTTATCACATTGACAAACATCCAAATAGAACTGAGCTCCCAGTTGCATGTTATTCCAGGACCCTGTCCAGTGCTGAGAGAAACTATAGCCAGCTAGACAGGGTCTAGCAATCATGACTATAGTAAAAGAAAATTCCACGAATACCGATTTGAGAGGGATTTTGGATTGGTTATGGATCACAAACCTCTCTTGGGACTATTTGCGGGGGACTGCCCCACCCCAGTGGCCCTGCCCCTGTGTTTCACCAGATGAGCCATTTCCCCCAGTACATGATTGGGACAAACCAAAGGGCGTTTGGTCACTACTGCATATAGACTTCGCTGGCCTATTCCATGGTCAAACCTTTATGATTTTGGTAGATGCCTATTCCAAATGACTCGAGATTTTCCTAATGGAAAATCAACCTCTGCTGAGGCCATAATCAAGGTCATCCAGCAACTATTTGCCACCCACAGGCTCCCAGACAACCTGGTATTAGATAATGGGGCTCAGTTTGCAGCAACTTAATTTGAGAGGTTCTTTTCTTTTCTTTAGAAACATAGAAACTGTTGTGGTTCAGCCTGAGTCAGATGAAAGACCAGCTGAGTCTCTGCTGGCTCCATGCCCGGGGGAGGATGAGAGCGAAGAGGAGGGTTCTGGGCAGTCGGACAGGGGAGATTACAGGCAGGAATGTGATGAGGAAGAACGGCCTGGGAGCCCTGGGGAGGGGCTCTCTCAAGCCAGTAGCTTGGAGTCTCTGGAGTCATTAGGTGACGAAGCATAAGCTGTCATTAGTATGTGACAGAGACGTATAGATCAAAGGAGGGATCAATTGAAGAAATATTATCACCGGTGAATGAGGAACGCCGGGGGGGGGGGGTCCTCATTAGCAGGGAAGGATTTATAAGGCAGTCAAACTCTTTCTACAGTGCGGAGTGTTATCAGAGTGGAGTTACTGTAATCTGCATTGTCTCTCGGCGTTTCTGTTCCTGGCTCGTGGCCCAGCAGTCATGAAGAGCCGTGGGAGATGTATGTCTGTTATCTACAGCCTCGTCTTGATGTCAAGGATCCTGTGTTTCTATATGAACAATTGCCTTCATGTATCCATTTGGAGTTCCAGTGTTTTCCTGATTTGTAAGGACATTTTCTGTTGGCCTTGTTCTCTTTACCATTATAAAACGGTGTTTGGATTCTATCGGTGTGTCTGGCTTATATTTTTGGGTTGGTCATAGCTTCCGGAGTGACCCAGACAGAACAGAAACATAGAAGACTGACGGCAGAAAAAGACCTCATGATCCATCTAGTCTGCCCTTATACTATTTCCTGTATTTTATCTTACAATGGATATATGTTTATCCCAGGCATGTTTAAATTCAGTTACTGTGGATTTACCAACCACATCTGCTGGAAGTTTGTTCCAAGGATCTACTACTCTTTCAGTAAAATAATATTTTCTCACGTTGCTTTTGATCTTTCCCCCAACTAACTTCAGATTGTGTCCCCTTGTTCTTGTGTTCACTTTCCTATTAAAAACACTTCCCTCCTGAAACTTATTTAGCCCTTTAACATATTTAAATGTTTCGATCACGTCCCCCCTTTTCCTTCTGCCCTCCAGACTATACAGATTGAGTTCATTAAGTCTTTAGACATCCGTTCTGGCAGCAGTCAATCTCTGCTCCTTCTTCTTTCTCTTATTTTCCCCACAATAACTCTGTGAAGTCAATTGGGCTGAGAGAGAATGACTTGCCAAAGGTTACCCAGCTGGTTTTCATGGTTAAGGCAGTACTACAATTCCTGCTCTCCCAGTTTCTACCCAGATAACTTAAACCATTACAGTAAAATAATTTTATGACTTATCATTAAAAACCTTTAACGGGCGTTGATGATATTGGGCTGACTTTTTCTCTATAAAACTGTGTGGCCTTTTAATTTATCCACCCTTAATGAATCTGTTGTAAAAATATATGCAGAGAAACTTGTCTGTGCTTTCCCCATACCTATATATGGGGATATATCACAGAACTACAGTAGCTACATTTTTATGGCTCTTCTGTGTAAATATTCCGGGGCCTTAAGTATAAGTAGTTGCAATAAACAATAAAGTAGTAATCAATGAGTTCTTCAACTGTAGTAAAGCCAACAATAAAAATGACTACACTCATGCTGCTTCTGAGTTACAGTCAATAGATTTTTATTTCATCCTTCATTACCTCAAGCCATAAACTTTTATAAATAAAAGCAGATGTAGTATAGTATCCACCTTCTTAATCGGGACTGGATACCTGCTTGGCAACAAATTATGTCAGAAGATGGAAAACGTGATTGTTAAACCAGCTTATAAATGATAATAGAGTAGCTTCACATACAAAAGTACATTAGTCACTTCCTAGATGGCTGAGCATGTGAATTTTTCTTAAGACAAAAGTATTGTGTGTCAGATGATAACATCTGTCTGTGGTATCTAAGTTCAATACCCATTACCCACATTCTGGACATGGGAAAGAGATTTGATGCAGGATATTCTTTTAATGGCTAAGCCTTATGTTACAAGTTACTTATTTACTAGACCTGACCTCTCATATTTCTTCCAGAGAGACTCAAGGTGATATAATATAGCAGTTTATCTTCAAGTTGTTTGCCACAGCCACAAAGTTATGACAGGGTGCATTCTAACTTGCCTCACTGCCTGTTTGCTTCCTCCCTGTGCAGTGCTGAAAACTCGGCTTCTGCTCATGCACAGAAGCTAAAAACAGCTTATATGCATGTGCAGAAGCAAAAAAGAAGATGGCGGCACCTATGGCATTTCCAAGAGAGCCAGTCCAGGGATGTGGCCAGCCCTGCTAACAGTTCTAAAGAACCTGTCTGAACCTGTCTGAACCCACCTCTGACTTATGAAGTAAATTAGGTGGAGAGACTAGGGTTTGTCCAGAATTACTCGGTGAAAATTTAAAGCTATGGGTAGACAGAATTTGTAGGAATTGGGTATGTCTAGTTTAATGACAAGAAAGACTGTGGGTGACATAATAGCAGTGTTCCATTATCTAAGGGTCCAAGTGGGGGAACAATACAAAAGAAGTGGTTGATTGAGTAACAACTGCAGTTTAAGGGAAGGTTGGGACAATGAACGCCAACCCCCGACCACTTCAGCATTGCTGACCCTTGCACAGTGATGAAGAGACGTATGGCCAAAATCTCCCCTCCCACCCAGATCTTAATAAAATAAACTGAAGGATATGACAGAGAAGCATAATCATCTTTAAATTAGGAAAAATAAAAGATGACATACAGATAAAACATAAATTAAATCTAAATTGGGCAGCAACGCTGGCAGTTGGAAGGAATAGATCCTTTAAGTTATTACTATTTTGTAATTGTCAGGAAGGTTTGATATCAAAGTTAAAGAATCATGCTGTTTGTGTCAATTCTACACATCAGCCTTTTAATACGTGCATTGATTTACTGTGTTCTTTGCCACGTCATTATTATATGGATAAGCATTAAGGAGGCTTCTTAATTGTGCCAGATTCTTTTAAGTTCATGATTCACACATGCCATGGGCATTCTAATTGAATAATGTTTTTCCTATAGTAATCTATTATTTCTAGCCAATCTCCCACATTTTTATTTTCCAAAAAGGAAAGGAAGGAAGGAAGGAAGGAAGGAAGGAAAGGAAAAGAAAGGAAAGGTTAACCATTTCATACAAGACTATATGTAGTTTAAAGCAAACATGTGGAAAACTCTCAAAAACATCACCTGTTACAGCAAACCACCTTCCCAAGCTGAAGGAGATCAGCAATTGGCAGATGACCTGAATGTGTTCTACTGCAGGTTTGAAAAGAAACCTCAACCACTTATGTGCACAACCTCCATCCCAGACACACCAACAACAGCTAAATCTTCTACAACTGAACCCATCCCATTTTGTTTACAACCCCTAGTGATCACAGAAAAGGAAGTGAAAGATCTATTTCTCAGACAGAAGCCTGGAAAAGCACCAGGCCCAGACAAGATAACTCCTTCTTCCTTAAAAGTCTGTGCTGACCAATTGGCCCCCATCTTCACCCAAATCTTCAACAAATCACTAGAGTTGTGCTATGTTCCTTCCTGCTTCAAATGCTCGACTATCATCCCAGTGCCAAAGAAGCCCTCCATCAAGGAACTGAATGACTACAGACCAGTTTCTCTAACATCTGTAGTTATGAAAACCTTTGAAAGGCTAGTGATGTTCCATTTGAAAGCCATCACGGATCCACTGTTAGACCCCCTGCAATTTGCATACCGAGCAAATAGATCAACAGATGATGCTGTTAATATGGCTCTACACTACATCCTTCAACATCTTGAATCTCCAATGACCTACGCCAGGGTCCTCTTTGTGGACTTCAGTTCAGCATTCAATACCATCGTACCGGACATTCTCTTAACCAAACTAAATCAGCTAGCGGTACCTGAACACACTTGTAAGTGGATCACAAGCTTCCTAACAGACAGGAAGCAGCAGGTGAAGCTAGGAAAAATCACATCAGATATATGTACAATTAGCACAGGTGCCCCCCAAGGCTGTGTACTCTCACCACTTCTCTTCTCTCTATACACTAATGACTGCATCTCATACGATCCATCTGTTAAACTACTGAAGTTTGCAGATGATACAACAGTGATCGGACTCATTCGAGACAATGATGAATCCGCATACAGACGGGAAGTTGAACAACTATCCTTGTGGTGTGACCAGAACAATCTAGAACTGAACACACTCAAAACCGTAGAAATGGTGGTAGACTTTAAGAGAAACCCTTCCACCCTTCCACCTCTCACAATACTAGACAACACAGTATCAACAGTAGAGACCTTCAAATTTTTATTAATATTGCTTCTTCGTTGCTTATTTGACCCCTATGACAATCATTAAGTGTTGTACCACATGATTCTTGACAAATGTATATTTTATTTTATGTACATTGAGAGCATATGCACCAAGACAAATTCCTTGTGTGTCCAATAACACTTGGCCAATAAAAAAAATGCTATTCTATTCTATTCTATTCTATTCTAATGACTTGGCTAAACTGACTGTGACAGGCTCAGCCTGTGCAATTTGCTATCTAGTAAGGTCATAAAATCAAAAAACTGAGATGGCTTGTTGGGCCTCCTTTATTTTATTAGCCAAGTGGATGCTTCTTTAGATTCATGGAAATGCTCCTCAGCATGCCTGTCTCAGAAAGAATACAATTGATTTCATGTTTTCCCATTGTTGTAGCCTCTGCATAAATCTACAGGCTGTTATGCATTATAGCAATCAGAAGAGAACAGACAAATATGTCAAAGCTGGTATGGCAACTGGCATAGTGGTGACATGTTGTTGCTTCTCTGAAGATAGATGTATAGGAGATCTGGAATATGTTGCTAACGTTCTGGCAGAGCCCATAATATTTTGACAGCTTAGAAAGATGTCAGCGCTGGACATCATTTCTTTTTCAAATGGAGAGAAAGGAAATCATGTATGCGAGACAACTTTGTCTCCATTCTCTTTTACAAGTGCACATTAACCCTGAGTATTTAAACCAATTTTAAAAGCATTGTGTGTAATAATTGCCCTATATAATTTGCCTACTCTCACAAGGAAAGCTAAACATCACCTCCACTCAACTGCTTGAAAAGGTCTTCATACATTTACCATGAGCATTCAGCCAAATGCGTTCACTGTTCTATGAGTGATGGGGAAGCCTAGGCAGAGTTCATAATTCTGTCATTTTTACAGTTCCTTGACCCGGGAACTGGCACATGCAATTCTGCAACACAAATACCTCCTTGAATTCATGAGAGTGAGCATGTTGTTGAATACCATAGGAAAGAAAATGGGAACAAATGCTGACACATGTGTAATGATCATATGATGGTTGCATCGACTTGTGTTGGAGGTCTTAATCAACATTTGAAATTATAGTATATCAAGATCTCAGTACATGTGTATTGAGTTTGGTGTCATCTCAGCTTATTGAGATCGTTGCCAAATTCAAGACTAGTAAAGAAATAACTAAAGTGCCTCTGGCTACCATAAACAAGTCTAATTTTCTAAAATTGCATTTAAGGGTTGTTGTGGTTAGCTCTGGCACAGCTCCTGCCCCAAGGACTGTGGATGTGGGGGAGACATCCACATGCTGCAGGCCTGTTTTGCCCCCCCCCATGGAATCTGATGATGAAGGCTCTTCTGACCAAGAAGACATGAGTGACAGGGAGGAGGAGAGTGTGGCAGACAGCTCAGAAGGAGATCAATTATCTAGCTCCTCCTTGGATTCAGAACAAGAGTTAATGATACAGCCACGCATGCGGAGAGCGATGCATAGGCAACAACAACTGAGAGATTATTATCAAAGAAAATGAGGCCACCTGTGGTTGGGTGGGGCTGTGGTAATTAGTGAGGCTGCTATAAATAGCAGCCTGTGGGTTTGGCCATTGTGGAGGATTATCTGATCATTATGTTTCATGACTGCTTTACTGACTTTGACCTTTTGTGTGCTGATTTTTCCCCGCTTTGAAACTAAACCAGAGCAAAGTGTGTTTCACTTTGTGAAAGAAGAAGGACTGTGAATTACCTCACAGCTGCAAGATAAGTATCACAGAAGTGATAAGGGACTTGTACAAATCACCAGTTTGTTTGGAGACGAGTGCTCTTTGCTATACAAAAAGAGGGCTTAGTTTAAGTAACTTTTCATTATAAAGTACTTTGTTTTGAATTTTCAAACGTGTGTGTGTCTGAAATTTGTACCTTTGAATTTTTGGGAGGAGTCTACCAGAGAGCCCGACAGAACAAGGGTCTTCATGCTTGAAATTATCTTTAGAAAATCATTCAGAGTAGGCATTTAAAAAATTAACTCATTACTTTTTGGAGACTTTGTTCAATTATTATGTAATTAATATATTGTAATTACACTAATTGAAGACTGATTCCTTGAACAGTTATACTAATTGAAGACTGATTCCTTGAACAGTTGACTGGACCTCCAGGAAAAAAAGGTAAAGAGATTTCTTGTTTTATTGGTCAAGGAAGGCTTAACCTCACAGTGAAATATGTGGTGGTATCCTCTCCTGAAAGAATGAGTCAGGAAAACGCCTGCAAATGTTTTTCTATTTGCATCAATCTATATTAAGTGGAATGTTTGTCAGGGATTCTTTAAATTGATTTCTCCATTGAACAGAAAGATGTACTTAGTAGCTTAAAGCTACTAAGAGTTACTCAATCTCAGCAATTTTAAGATCTGTGAACTTCAACATCCAGATTTCAATTATTCTGGGCAGCAGATCAGGAGGGCAACAGATGATCAACTAAGCCTAAATAAAGCATTTTAAGGCAGAGGCTTCATTTTATTCAATAGTTAGGGCTGGCCTGAAGTTTTGATCTCCTTCTCTGTGAAAATAAAACCCATAGAAATATCTGTTTTGAAATTTGGGAGCCATAGTCTTGGGGAAAAAAATCCTTTGAGATGTTATGTTTCTTGAAAAACAGCGTCCATGTTTCTGAGCATTTTCATCTTTCAACATAAAATTAATATTATTGTTGGCAAAAAAGGTATCTACATATTTAATAAAATGGCTTTTAAAAAAAAGCAAATTCAAACAAAAATTGAGCAATTTTTGAATTTTCATTCCATCTGGAAATTGTTTACTGCAGGGAAAATCAGTTTATTCTTACTGTGCTTGTCATAAAGGTAAAATGCTGAGGGGGTCAAAAGCTCCCCCCCGGGTAATGGATGGACAGATGGAGGTATCCTTTGGAGGCATAATCCACAGCCACTCCATCTTGTCGGGTTTGAGCTTGAGACTGTTAGCACCCATCCAGACCCTAACAGCCTCCAGACACTGACACATCACTTCCACTGCTTCACTGAGTGGACACAGGGTGGAGGTGTATACTGATGGTAATTCACTCCATGCCCTCGGATGATATCACCCAGCGGTTTCAGGTAGATATTAAACAGCAGGGGGGAGAGGACTGACCCCTGAGGAACCCCACAAGGGAGGGACCTAGGAGTCGATCTCTGACCCCCTGCTAACACCGATTTTGACCGACCAGAGAAGTAGGAGGAGAACCACCATAAAACAGTGCCTCCCACTCCCAACCCCTCCAGCTGGTGCAGAAGGATACCTTAGTTGATAGTATCGAAAGCCACTCCTGGGCTCACCAGAGATAATCCATCAGTGCGACCAAAGCAGTTTCCATGCTGTAGCTGGGCCTGAAACCTGACTGTTGAGGGCCCAGATAATCGGCTTCATCCAAGGACCATTGGAGCTGGAGCGACACCACCTTCTCAACAACCTTCTTGAAGAGGGAGTGCACAAGTGTCTCACCCCTTCCAACCTGACCAAGAGGGCACTACTAGAAATCCAGATAAAACATCTATTAGACATCTTGGCTATAGAGGGGGGGGGGGGCTGAGACCAGGAGAGCCTAGGATTTTATTCAATCATGTTCCAAGTTCCCAAGGGCTCAGATGGGTGGAGAGCCGTATTAAACCTGAAGCACCTCAACGCAAACATACATTACCAATGCTTCAAGTTGCATTCCCTCTTTTCCATCCTGGGATGCATCTGCTGGAACAACTGGCTAACATCCATTGATCTAAAGGAGGCATACCCTCACATGCCGGGGTGGAAGGGGCCAATGCTCTCTATGGCCCCCAGGGCTGCTCTATGCATTTCCCCCTCTTCCTCTCTTACTGAGAGTAATTCAGGTTCTCCTCATTGCTTCTCACTGGCTCATCACCCTTGGTTTGCAGATATGGTGGACCTGTTAGTCTCCTCTCCCCTGGAGGATTCCCAATCACAGGATTTCCCACTGCCAGGAGGCTCTTCACCATCCAGAGCTTCAGTGGCTATAACTAGCCATCTGGCACTTGGGGGGGGGGGAGAGAAAATCCTGAGGTGTGAGCAATTCTCTAGGGGCCTGATAGCCACCATCCAGGCATCTAGTTGGCCTCCATGAACTGTATTTATGATGCTTTGTGGAATTTGTTATAAATTTTGTTCTGATCTAGGTTCAACCCCTTATCCACCTTGATCAAGCAGGTGCTAGAGTTCCTTCAAGAAGGGTTCTCTAGGGGGTTAGCTCCTAATACGCTATGTCAGGTGGCGGCATTATCCACTGTAATCCATGTTGGCAATTTTCAGTCTCTGTCACATCATCTGGACCTGTTTCCTGGACAGATTTCATTGAATATGTTTGGTGAACTCACAGGAAAATGGGCCCATAGATACAGTGCTTCAGTATTTGAGCTAATACCATTGAGTTAAATGAACACACTTCCAAGTAAATGTAAATACATTTGCTACTTTAGTGTATGTAAATAGAGTCTAAGAAGAAGTAAGATTTACTGAAGTAAAGCATGAAATTTATTGTGCAGGACCTTGTTTAGTTGATAATATTAAATGCAAATATTATGAGCTACAAATGCTCACATTGTGCGTGAAATGAAGCATGTAATATTATGGAATAACACAAAAATTGCAGCTGTTTTCTTGTGCTGTTGTTAACAATTCTGTGTCTATTCCCCAAGGTGGATGTGATACTTTAACTGTACATCATACTTACTAGATATAAAGACTTTCATTTTTTCTCTGCGATGAGCTAATATAATTCTGTTTATACAGTTTACCTAATAGCATGCACCATTCTCTCCCTGGCCATGATTTCTGGTTTTCCAAGTGGGAGGTGAGATTCTTCATCACTATACCCCCAAATCACTCATATTACCTATATTTGATCTCTTATTATTTCTTCAATGAAAGAGGGGGGAAGGGAGGGGGAAAGAGAGGGTGTTTCTTTCCAAATATAGTAAATTATCATGGCTTTTCTCTTTCAACCACTGCACTCAGAAAAACAATTTTTGAATAAAAGATCTCAAAAATAATATTTTACATTGATCCCCCTGATTTTAAATACCTTTTTGAGCCCTATTTATTATTTTATTTTTATTTAAAGCCTTATTCAAATGCCTGTAATTGTAATTGTTCATGTTTCAAATGTTTGTAGAACAAACATTTTCCACTTATTGCCAATTAGAATTATCCTTTTCTTTTTTCCTGTCTCTGTATTTTTCACTCACTTTTTCGTATGCACCTAAGAAATAAATGCCTAATAGATATAATTATAAATGCTCTTAAATTATACATGCATTTGAAATAAAACCCAACAGCCTATGTGGTGTTGGCTAGCAAGTCTAGGAATTACAGAGTGTTGTGGTTAGCTCTGGCCCAGCTCCTGCCCCAAGGAATGTGGAGTTGGATGTGAGGGAGACATCCACATGCTGCAGGCCTGTTTTGCTCCCAGTAGAATCTGCCGACGAAGTCTCCTCGGACCAAGGAAGCGTGAGTGACAGGGAAGAGGGGAGTTTGGCAGACAGCCCAGGAGGAGATCAATCATCTGTATCATCCCTGGATTCTGAACAAGAATTAATGACACATCCACGCATGCGTAGAGTGATGCATAGGAGACAACAACTGAAGGATTATTACAAGAGAAAATGAGTCCACCTGTGGTTGGGTGGGGCTGCTGTAATTAGTGCTACAGATAAAAGTGCAGCCTGGTGTTTTAGC
The DNA here is from genome assembly GCF_031021105.1 of Erythrolamprus reginae. Taxonomy (NCBI): domain Eukaryota; kingdom Metazoa; phylum Chordata; class Lepidosauria; order Squamata; family Dipsadidae; genus Erythrolamprus; species Erythrolamprus reginae. The sequence goes on from NC_091951.1 coordinate 59,670,461, forward strand.
CTCATGGCAGTTTATCTGATTCATTGTTTCATCAAGATCGTGGTTTTTGCTGTTCAGGATTGTGTGTGTGGACTCTCTGGACTTTAGAATTGGACTCAATTTCCCAGTTATTGGTTGAGCAATTTGACTGCATTTAACCTGTGCCTTGTGTGTACCAGAAAATCCCTTTGACATTTAAAAGGTGTTTATGCTTTTCTGTTTATAAAAAACTTTTGGGTTTTCCTTTTATCATGTGGTGTGTGTCTTCCTGGACTAATTACCCTGTAATTACAGGTGGTTGAGACACGCTGGCAGAAAACAGAGAAAGTTTGGTGTGGTGATTGAGGCAAACCACTTCCAAAATCTTGCCAAGAAAAATGCAGACATTTGTTCAGACAGCATCCAGTGTAAATACTAGCTTGAAATCATATATACACAGAAATAGGTATTAATAATAGTTGAGCAGTGTGGTGGCCCAGTGGTGAAAATGCTCACCTCACACTTTGAAAGTTGAGATTTAAATTCTAGGTAGTGTTCTGTCTGGCTGGATCAATTATCAGGAATAAAATACCCAATTATATTCTGATTTAGAACAATCATAAGCAAAGGCTATTTTATCAAGCAAAATTCTGTAACACAAGGATGAACTCAAAGAAATGTGACGCTGGCCACATTTGTGTCTTTATCAGCAAGGTCCGGGATGCCAGCCAGAATAAAGTCATAAATCTCCAATACTGATGTATCTGCTTTGACTAATTACTCGCTCAGTCCAGATATATTTTTCAGCTCCAGTCAAAAGCAGGAATCAAAATCCAGGGGAATAAGAAAAGCTCTCAGCCCCCAGGCTCTGCTCTCCATTTCTGAATGTTGTTTTTCCACACACCCTTTTCCCATCAGCCGGTCTTATATAGTGCCAGGGTGTGGCCAAATGTCCCATAGAGATATTCAACACCAATGACCCCTTTTAGAGAGATATTCCTGTCTGAATCTCATCCTCTTTATTCTTGCATCTAATAGGGGTTCCTGATCATCAAAGTCCCCATCGTCCTCTGACTCAGACAATACCCTAACTGGGGGTTCTACAGCCTCTTGTGGTTCCTCAGTCCCTGACTCCTCCTCACTCTCATTCTCACTCTCATGGCCTCTTCAGATAGGGGTTAAGTATGTCACTTTTAAGAAGATTGAAAATAAATTCTCATTGGTTCATGTCTGAAATTCAATTTATTTGCAACAGTAATAATGGCATCCAAAATCCATTCCTCATAATACAATTGTGAAAATCAATATATATGTACACATACATACACTAGTGAAATTTTTTAAACATGATAATAGGGCCTTATTTTCTGATGGAAGCAACACCATGAAGTAGAACATGCTGCCATAATCTCTTGGTGTGCACTGAAAATCTCAGGCTCTCAGCTTTCAGAACCATGGTAAAAATACATGTTCTTTACAATACACTCAAAATATGTTTAAATGTACATTCACTGTAATTATGCCAGCCTTCTTTCTAATTCATTAAATTTTCTGATTGAAATGAAGTATGTGTGTGTGTGGGGGGGGGTGTCGTAAGAGACTGTAAAAATGAAATTTTAATTATAAAAGGACATAACATCATTCATTATTAACAATCGCCAACAATGTGGGATATGTTTATATATAAAATCCATTAGGAAGATAAGCTGGCGGAGGTCCTAAAATAAGACAAGCATTTCTCCAGGAGATACAGAATCAATTGTAAATAAGATTTGCAAAAAAGAAAAAAAATGCAAGCAATTGGATTGATTCCCTAATAAATTGGGACATCCCATTCTGCTCAAATTAAGACATATCTAGCCTATTGTCCTCCTCTATAATTTGCTCTCTGCAGATGATACTTGAGATGGAGATATGTTTCAGATAGATTGTTCCATTAAATCAGTAACTTTAAAAAAACAAGCAAAGCCCCTCCCCACCTTCTGCCAATGCTGTCATTAAATGTCTAGGGACATTCAATATCCATTGTAAGATAAAATACAGGAAATAGTATAAGGGCAGACTAGATGGACCATGAGGTCTTTTTCTGCCGTCAGTCTTCTATGTTTCTATGTTTCTATTCTCAGTCATCCAGGTCATGGTTGTCCCAAAGGTGCTTTTTCAAGAAGCAACTGGACTTTCTGGGTTTTGTTTTTTTTAGAAACCTTTCATTTCTCATCCAAGAAGCTGAAGAAGCTTCTTGGATGAGAAGCAAAAAAACTTCAACGAAGAACCAGAAAATCCAGTTGCCCCTTGAAAAAGCACCTCTGAGCTATCATTAAATCTTGCAGTACTAAATTCAGTGTATTTTATTAATTATGTGTTGAGTGAAGACATTTTTATGGTGGAGGGAATTGTCTTAAATGTACTACTTACATATACTACCTTTAGTTTCCTGAAGTTGAGTTTTACCAGAAAAGAAAAAAAATCTATATTTCCCACTTTGGAATATTGCACATGTGATTCTTAAAATCCCATTCCAAGACAGTTTTTCATCCAGAACATCTTAAATTTGAGGCGAAAGGGCACAAGCTATACATACTGTGGTGAAATTCAAAAATTTTCCCTACTGGTTTTATTGGCGTGGCTTGGAGAGTGTTGTGGTTAGCTCTGGCCCAGCTCCTGCCCCAAGGAATGTGCAGGTGGATGTAGGGGAGACATCCACATGCTGCAGGCCTGTTTTGCTCCCAGTGGAATCTGCCAACGAAGTCTCCTCTGACCAAGGAGGCCTGAGTGACAGGGAGGAGGAGAGTTTGGCAGACGGCCCAGGAGGAGATCAGTCTCTAGATTCTGAACAAGAATTAATGACACATCCACGCATGCATAGACTGATGCATAGAAAGCAACAACTGAAAGATTATTACAAAAGTAAATAAAGCCACCTGTGGTTGGGTGGGGCTGCTGTAATTAGTGCTGCTGCTATAAATAGCAGCGTGTGGGTTTGGCCATTGTAGAGAATTATCTGATCATTGTGTTTCATGAATGTCTTGCTGACTCCGTCCTTTGTTTGTTGACTTTTCACCACTTTGAAACCAAAGCAGAGCAAAGTGTGTTTCACTTCGTGGAAGAAGAAGGGCTGTGACTTTTTTCATAGCTGCAGGCTAAGTACTTACGAACTGATAAGGGACTTGTACAAACTACCAGGTTGTTTTGGAACGAGTGCTCTTTGCAATACAAAAAGAGTGCTTAGTTTATTTTGAATTTTGTGATAAAGAACATTGTTTTGAATTTTCAAACGTGTGTGTGTCTGAAATTTGTACCTTTGAATTTTTGGGAGGCTCCTACCAGAGAGTCCGGCAGAACAGAGAGTGTGGCAGGGGAAGGGTACTGCAAAATCTCCATCCTCACCCCACTCCAGGGGAAGGATACTACAAAATCTTCATTCCCACCCCACTCTGGGGTGGTGGTGTTTGACGGTTCTACAAATTATTCAAAATTTCTGCTACCGATTCTCCAGAAACTGCTGAATTTCACCCCTGTTGCACAGGATTTAAAACAAGATGCATTTAAACAGGTGAAGCTGGCAAACCAGGTTGCTGTATGCTTGCTACTATATTTTAAATCAATCCATCCTTCAGTTTTCTCAAGATTGTTCAATGGAACTCCACCGGTGTTTTTACTCTAGTGGAAACAGACTTGTGAGATCTCCAGAGCCAGTTCAAGACATTCTCCACTTTCCTGACAAGTCTCAAGGATACTGCAATCTATGTCACAATTGCAGCTGCAGTCACCGTTGTTGGAAGTGTCGCTTGATGTTTGGTGATATCTATGGGAAGGGCAGCACGTATCGATCATCCAGTTTTCACAGACGTCGGGCAGCATGAACAGAAACTCCCAAAATTGGCAGAATAAGCATGCCAGGATGAGGGTGGCACATTCATCTGTTTTGAAAAGGAAAAGGGCAAAGAGTGAGATTATCAAGAGAAATGGGAATCCATCAGCATTGTGATAGATATTCATATTCAAATAATAATAATAATAACAATAAAGGATTCACACACTTCTTATGCTATGAATCACCAGGAACATTTTCCAGCACAAATTAAATGCCACTGCTTAGCAGGAAGTCCCTCTTAGCTAGAGGAATCATATTTATTGCAGCCATAAAAACTAGATTGATATAGGGGGGGAAAAGATTGTGAAATGAATGTACTAAGCATCTAATTTTAAGTGTAATCATGGCCGGGATCAGTATACCATGTGGCTTAAACATTACTCTCTACATGCTGACCTCCTTATTCCCAGACTTGCATGTACTATGCTTAAATTAAAACATCTCTTTGGTTCTGTGCAGACTAACTTTCCAATTTTTTAAAAATAAAACAGAATAATTGCTAAGGAAGATGTCACAGAGAATGTTCAATTAAAAGACTCAAATTAAGTACTTATTACAGGAACAGTACTAACGTGTGAGTACTGCATCAGAAATGGAGACTGTTTTTTTGTTAACTAGGCTTGATAGCTGGACTATTTTCTTGTTTTAATGAGAATGAGCCAATTTGGTTAGTAGTTAAGTCATTGGGATAGAAAACATTACTGCCTTGACCATGAAAGCCAGCTCAGTGACTTCTTTGAGCCAATCAACTTCTCTCAGCCAATGATGATCAGTTGCTCAGTTAATTCTTTTTTGCAACTAATGGATCAATAATTAGTAGTAATGGGCCAACCGAACCTGCATAATTCGGGTCTGAACTGAATTTTGCAATGTTTGGTATGCCGAACACAAACCCAAACTTTTTTGAAACTTCGGGCAAAGTTCGGGGTCGTGTTCGGCATTCGGAGCTTTGACGTCACCGGCAGGTTGCTAAGGATGCCAAGGTGATCACTTCCTGGATTCCATAGACGTCAAAGCTCCGCCCTCGGAATCTCTTGGTGGGATTCCCCGTTCGGGTTCGGGTTCAGTTCAGGTTCAGCCGAATTTTGCGTAAAGTTCGTCCGAACCTGCCAAACCCGAACACCGTTGGGTTCACCCATCACTAATAATCAGTTGATCTGAAGAAAAAAAACCCAGACCCTGTTCTTGCAGGAAAAATGCTAGGAAGAAAAAGAATCTCCTGGAAGAAGATTCCAAGAATCTTAATGACATCTCACCTCTTTAAATAAGTTTGCAAAATTCCCAGGGAGCAAGAGATTATTTGCATTTACTTATTTATAACCTGCCTTTATTATTTTGATAAATAACCTAAGACAATGAACATACCTAATATTGCTTCCTCCTCTTATTTTACCCACAATAACCCATTGAGATAGTTGGGCTGTGAGATAGTTGGCTCAAAGTCAAAGTCAGGGAAGTACCATTTGGTTCATTGGTACCTTTGATGAAATTTCTTAACCTAATTCACATTATATATCAATAACCCCCTTAAACATCAGAATAATTTTAAAAAGCAGCTCATCCCTAGGAGCTTTCTGTCAGTCAAAAGCTTCCTTGAGTATCCCAAATATTACATTGAAATTGAGTTTTATAATATCAGATAATAACATTAAGAAGCACAGCATTGAATTAATTTTTATTAGTAAGCTATCATCCATAATATTATCAATTTTAATACTTATCTAAATTTGTCAGGGATCTATTTAAGTTCAGACAAGCACAAGTAACTCCCAAGTCAGTCTGAGAGAATGAAAATGACTAGATTTGAGAGATACTAAGTAAATTCATGCTTATATTTTTTTCTGGGTAAATGAACTGAAATAATTATCAAATTGAAACATGCTATAAGGTGACACCACTGCATTTAATTGTATGAAATTTACAGTGTAGAAAACGTAATCATTTTATCCACTAGTCCATGATATAATTAAAGTTCTCCTCTTTTAGGTAACATATATTTATTAAGTTTTTCCCTCTCTCCCCTCCTGCTTCCCTTTGCACTCAGATAGAAGAATATCAAATCTGAAGTTAAGCATCTTTTCAATTCTGACTTGAAATGTAAGATCTGCTTTCTTAATAATATGCACGCTTCTCAGTTTATTAACCTTGTTGGCATCTGCATAATTTTAATCAGAGAATGGATATTGCTCTTAAGGTCTTCCCATTATTTGCAGGAAGGACTACACAAAAAGACAACATTTTAATAAGAAAGTGATGTTCTTAAAGATGCTTTTAAATCCCCATCAGACCACGTGCCATGAAACTATGGTAATGGATATAATTCTTTCTTGTAAGATTTGCATATGTCTCTTCTTCCTCCCTTCTCCCACTATTTCAGTGTTTAATAAACAATAATTAGCAACTGAGCATTCATTTCTATTTGTTTATATGTGAAATAAATTAGCCACAAATTCAGATCCAAACTTCCTTTTCTGTCGCCTGCCTGGTTGCTTACAAAAAAAGCTATTAAAGCATTTATCTCAATAAGAACAATGGTCTCCCTCCTCCATCAGTAGATAACTGATAACAACAAGAACTATATTTAATAATGTTGTCGGATTGATCCAAAGGTGTTTTTTCAGGAGGCAGCTGAAAAATTTTGAAGATGTTTCACTTCTCATCCAAGAAGCTTCTTCAGCTCTGACAGGATAGTGGGGAATGGAAGGATTTGCATGCCGTGCAGAACTGGATGACTGAGAATCTCTACAGACTCTCTATCAGATTGACTTCACTCTATATTTTCTTGACCTCAGTTGCTTTTTTGTCATTGGTCCATTCTTGCTTTATGCCATAGGTCCTCCTGCCCAACTGCTGATTCAAATACAGTGTTCCCTCGATTTTCGCGACTTCGAACTTCGCAAAAAGTCTATACCATGGTTTTTCAAAAATATTAATTAAAAAATACTTTGTGGTTTTTTCCCCTATACTATGGTTTTTCCCACCCAATGATGTCATATGTCATCACCAAATTTTCATCTGACTTTAATAAATATTTTTTAAAATAAACTTTAATAAATAAACATGGTGAGTAATAATCTAAATGGTTACTAAGGGAATGGGAAATTGCAATTCAGGGTTTTAAAGTGTTAAGGGAAGGCTTGTGATACTGTTCATAGCCAGAAATAGTGTATTTACTTCCGCATCTCTACTTCGTGGAAATTCAACTTTCGCGGGCGGTCTCGGAACGCATCCCCCGTGAAAATCGAGGGAACACTGTAGACCAATTTTTGAAACGATTTCTATCAATGGTTCTTCATGTAACCGCTCTGAGTCTTCAGAGAGGGGCGGCATACAAATCTAATAAATAAATAATAAATGACGCGAATTGAATCACTTCTGCAAAGTGAATTAAATTCTTTCTTCTGACTGGATCATTAAGTTGCACCAAACAATTTTTTTTAATTTGATCTGCGTATTTGATTTGATTCATTTTATATTATTTCCCAAACCAAGATTTCGCTTTATTTTATCAAGTTTTCCTGTAAGAATTAAGGTTGTAAAGTGTGACCATTATTATTCATTATTATTGTTTCCTAGTAACACTTTCAGTGGTACCCCTACCTAAGAATGCCCTTACTTATGAACTTTTCTAGATAAGAACGGGTGTTCAAGATTTTTTTGCCTCTTCTCAAGAACCATTTTCTACTTACAAACCCGAGTCTCCGAATCTGTAACCGGAAAAGGCAGGGAAAAGCCTCCGTGGGGCCTCTCAAGGAATCTCCTGGGAGAAAACAGGGGCGGAAAAGGCAGGGAGAAGCCTCCATGGGGCCTCTCTAGGAATCTCCTGGGAGAAAACAGGGCCTCCACCCTCCCTGTGGTTTTCCCAATCGCACACATTATTTGCTTTTGCATTGATTCCTATGGGAAAAATTGTTTCTTCTTACAAACTTTTCTACTTAAGAACCTGGTCATGGAACGAATTAAGTTCATAAGTAGTGGTACCACTGCATTTAGTACTGGAAAGTTACTTCCATGAATCCTGTGACTAGGTGGAGCTGTTCTAGTTCATAGAAGCCAATGTAATGGTGATTTTTTTTCCCATTATTCCAGATATGATTAAATGTGAGAATGTACATGTTGTGGGGGAGGAACTCTAACCCTAACCCTAACCCTCAGGTGCTTTGGAGAATAGTTTGATTCCTTCTTCTTTGTGGCAACCACTGAGATATTGGAACATTGCTATTATGTCTCCCCTAGTCCTTCTTTTCATTATTTATTTATTTATTTAATTTATTTATTTAATTGGATTTGTACGCCGCCCCTCTCCGAGGACTCGGGGCGGCTCACAGCATGTACAAAAACAGAACAATAATATAAATCCAATTAATACTACATTAAAAAAACCCATTAAATTCAATTAAAAGAAAGTAAAACCTATCAAACCAATCATTCAACACAACATTAAACTAGACATACCCAGTTCCTGCAAGCGTTCTTCATGTTTTAGCCTCCAGTTCCCTAATCATCTTTGTTGCTCTTCTCTGCACTCTTTCTAGACTCACAACATCTTTTTGACATTGTAGCAACCAAAACTGAATGCAGTATTCCAAGTGTGGCCTTACCAAGGCATTATAAAGTGGTATTAACATTTCTTCCATACTTATAGAATAGAATAGAATAGAATAGAATAGAATTTTTATTGGCCAAGTGTGATTGGACACACAAGGAATTTGTCTTGGTGCATATGCTCTCAACGTACATAAAATAAAATATACATTTGTCAAGAATCATGTGATACAACACTTAATGATTGTCATAGGGGTCAAATAAGCAATGAAGAAGCAATATTAATAAAAATCTTCGGATATAAGCAACAAGTTACAGTCATACAGTCAACATGGGAGGAAAAGGGTGATAGGAATGATGAGAAAAACTAGTAGAATAGAAGTGCAGATTTAGTAGAAAGTCTGACAGTTTTGAGGGAATTATTTGTTTAGTAGAGTGATGGCGTTCGGGAAAAAACTGTTCTTGTGTCTAGTTGTCTTGGTGTGCAGTACTCTGTAGCGACGTTTTGAGGGTAGGAGTTGAAACAATTTGTGTCCAGGATGTGAGGGGTCAGTAAATATTTTACCCGCCCTCTTTTTGACTCGTGCAGTATAGTATATTTATTTTACCCCACAAATATTTGACTCCAAATTTACTGAGTTCTCTTACATTTGCTGATAACAGTAGAATAAACTATTGAAAAAAAAAGAATGAAACTGCAAATGACTGTCTCAATGCATCAATGGCTTTGAAAATTAGCTACGTTTCCATTTTGCCTGGTGAATTGAACCTTTTTTTTGCAGGGAAGGGCTATCAGATTTTTTACTACCACACTGTGAGTGTGGGTTGGGTGCTCTGGGGTGGAGCTCCATTTTTGCTACCCCATTGTGCCCCCCCCATCCGGGCAGTAGCCCACCCCTGCTTTTTTGTAACTTAATCATATTTCTCCTTTTTTCCTGTCCAGTTACCTCTTCCCTTTATTCATCTTTACCCAATTTTGCACTCTCAATATTCTCCTTCATTTGTCTTCAACTTCTTCATCTAGTGCATTTATGCTTTCACTTCCCCCACTTTCCACTTCCTCTTCCTCTTTATCCAGTTTCCACTTCCTCTTCCTTAATGCTAAATGGAGGGAGTGGAATGTGTTTTTGTGTGTACCTGTGCACACACAAAATGTGTACACACGAATGGTGAAAGAATTGGATAACTTGAAATTCAATATCAATTAGCCTTTCTGTAAATGCAATCCTTCTTGGTGTTTCAGTAGAATAAAGAATGCAATTCCATGAACCTGCATGAGCAGTTTAATTCAAAGTGAAAGTTATTGAATAATAGAGGAAGAACTAAACAAAATCCTTATAAAAATCCTTTTTGAAGAATCACAGTATTGGGGCACTTGTTGAAAATTTAAGCCATTTCTAGAAGATCCAGTTCTCTCTGTAAATCAATACATATGTATATCATAAGAAAGAGAGTGAATTTTTATAGCGGTCAATGACCAATCCATAAAACACCTTATATACATAAAAACTAATATTGATTACCCAATTAGGTAAACCAATCAAACAAGCTGCTGTACGTCCTACAGGTAACATGACAACATTTGGTCACACTTAAGGAAATGGAATCGTCTGAATCTGGAATTAAATGTTTTAAGTAAAACTAAGTCAAAGTGACCAGAGTATTTATTTAATTAAATTTGGGGTTAACAGCTCACAGCGAGTGTCATCATAAAATGAATAGCATAGTAAAGGATATGGTGGATTCAATGAATCCTTCAACACATCGGTAAATCCTGAATTTAAACTGGATGTCTTTGTTTCTTCTTTTTAAGACCACTAATGGAACTGCAATGCATTATGTCCCTTCCTTATGTTATGTGCTATATCTAATAGCTGGCAGGGCAGTAACTGAGGCTTGACTCATAACAGGGTTCAGTCATATTTATTAAACACAACAGAGAACAACTTATGAACAACATCTGAGGTAAAACAGCTCCTGACAGCTCTTTAAATAGGCGGGTTTCTGACGGAGCAACCAATCACCATTGACCAGCAATTCCGCTCCTAGAGCGGCCTCTAGAGCACTGATGGCAAACCTATGGCATGTGGAGCCATATCTGCTGGCATGCAAGCCATTACCTAGCTCAGCTCCAATTTGCATATGTGTGCTGGCCAGCTGATTTTCGGCTCACCTGGAGGCTCTGGGAGGGCATTTTCAGCTTCTAGGGAGTCTCCAGGGGGATGGGGGAGGGCATTTTTGCCTTCCCAAGGCTCCAGAGAAGTCTCTGGAGCCTGTGAAGAGCGAAAAAGAGGTCTACCGGCCTACCAGAAATAGGCTGTTTCAGGTCTCCAGAGGCCATTTTCGCCATCTCCAGGCATGGAATTATGAGTGTAGGCACTTGTGCTTGCATGATAACACATGCCACCCGAGGGGAAAAAGCCATCACTGCCCTAGAGGAACACTGGAACACTGCATTACGTATGAAGTAATCTCAAGGGACCATGAATAAGTAATCTCAAGGAATTACTTTATCTAGAGACATAGGTTAATAAATCAAGCACATGGTTTGTTTGTTTAGATAGTTTACAGGGTGTTTTAATTAAAGCAGTTGCAATTAGCTCTGTCTGATTTTTAAATTAAATAATCCCAGAAACTAGGATTGAATATTTGAGAGATTTTTTCTATTGGTGAATCTCTTCAATATAATAATCCTCATAATGACCAATGCTCAGGTATTGGAATATACAGCTACTTCTTTCATAACATCTGGGGAGTTTTTAAAGTCATTATTCAGCAAAATTACCCACCATAATAGTAATTAAGGCAGCAGTGACAGCAGGACAAATCTTCTCATTTCCACTTATAGCTAGTCAGAGGCCTGCAAGGTGACCCAGTCCCTCCCGAGGAACATATTCATATTCCTATGAAGACTATTTCAGGCATTTGTCAGATAAAACTACCTGAAATATTAGTTGGACTCCAGCTGCACAGGTCCTATGGAACTGAGCCATGATCTAGAATGATTATCTGGGAAGACTTTGACTCTATTGGACCTTAGGGCTGTGATTGCAGTGATCTAAGTATTAGTTCCTTTAGTGCCTCTATTGATTGATACTTCTTCTCAGGGGATAGTTTGTGGAAGGATTCAGGAAACGGTATCGATCAATGAGAGAAAAATGGTTCTATCAGAGTGTTAATATAGTATGTGGTATTCTATCCCATCATTAAAAAAATAATAATTCTGGATTTAACAGTTCTGGGCAACTGCCATCTGTGTCTAAGTTCTCTGGTCTCAGACCAGGATCTTATCACAGGTTCAAGGTTGACTCAGCCTTCCATCCTTCCAAGGTGGGTAAAATGAGGACCTGGATTGTGGGGGCAATATGCGGGCTCTGTTAAAAAGTGCTATTGCTAACATGTTGTAAGCTGCCCTGTGTCTAAGGAGAAGGGCAGCATAAAAATTGAAGAAAGGAAGGAAGGAAGAAAGAAAGGAAAGAAGTAAGAAAGAAAGAAAGAAAGGAGGAAGAGAGGAAAGAAAGAATGAATGAATGAATGAAAGGAAGGAAGGAAGAAAGAAAGAAAGGAAGAAAGAAAGAAAGAAAGAAAGAAAGAAAGAAAGCTGACATAGCTTTGACTGCACTTTTAGATGATCTGGGGGTAGTGCATCCATAGCAGCTTTTAATGCTATCTATCATGGTATCCTTCTGGATTATCTTTGGGCCTGGGAATGGGGATCTTGATCTTGCCGTGGCTCACTTTCTTCTTCCAAAGCCAATTGATATCAGCCTTAGACCCCCTACAGCATAACACTGTATAGAATTCCTTGGGGCTTTACTTTTTCTCCATCTACATGAATTTGTTTGGTGAGGTCTTTGGAATGGAGATTGTGAGGATTCTTTACATTCCAAGGATTGTACACCCCATAGCATAGCTGGTCTATACACAATGTTTTATTGTGGCACACACAGGCTATTGCTGTGGGTTAACTGCACCCTCCACTGGATTGAGACTTTGGGTGAACCTATTTGAAAATTTGTTTAGAAGTTTGAATATTTTGTCCTTTGGGCCTCTGTTTTATGTTTTATATTGCTCTTATCATTCTTTTACACCTATTGTTATCTTGTTTTCTTTTTAAACTTTTGATTGCTCAGAGTCACATTTTGTGAGTTGGTGCCCATACAAACTATTTAAATGAATCCAAATAAATAAAAACCCTTTACTACTTGTAGCATAGGAAATAGGAATTTTTCAAACCATAAAATAGATCTGACCCCAATGCCTGTTTCTGAACACTGTAATTTATTACGGCAATCCAAATTTAGTAGAGTTTAGTGATGGATGTGATAACTATTCAATAACAATCCTTTCTACTATGATTTATAAACAGCAAGATCAGAAAGATTTAATCTCTGAGTTAAAAGTATGCCAGATGCTTTACTACAATATTTTCAATTTTTCTATTCTTTCCTAAGAATCAAAGGGTTAGCCTGCATTTAAAACACATTTTGTAGGGCAAAACAATCAGTGATTATTTTTTTTTACTATAAGCTTATATTATTATGCAACACAATGAGAGGTTGTAAATGAAGACTTTCTCAGTTTAACCCATTCAATTACTAGTATTTAAAATAACCAATTTTCATTTAAACACCCCTCCCCCACCTTACAGATTGCTTCCAAACTAAGATTGCAGAACATTTAACATACCAAGTTTGATTTGTATTTTAGTCAAATGAGAAAACGTCTAAAATGGTCTGGGATACATTTCCCCTCATTTAGCTCTCCAAGATGCCAAGAAGAAGAATGCAGAAATCTGAATTTCTGTCATTGCTGTGAGAATATTTTGCCATTATACATATTCAGACAAAAGTTTGATTAAAATATCAACATTTAACTGTCTTGCCTGCAATTTGCCACATGAACAGGTTTTTTTGTGTTTTGTCATATAAACCCGAATCACATGGGATCTAACCTTCACAAAATGGAATGTCAAACCCATCTTCAAAGCCCCATTTCCATTTTGATGTACACAACTGAGGATAACTAAAGGGGATTTGTATGGAATATTTGTAAAAATCTACTTCATCAGCAAAACATACCATTATTGTTTCTTTCGTGGCCTGATGCAGCATCTTCGAGGTAGCTGAATTGTGTTTCACATATCTGAAGTGATGATAATGAAGATGTAGTAGAGTCTGAGAGTTTTCTGTCACTTCTGGTGTCTTTGGATGGCACATCTGTGATGCTGAATTCCGATACTGAGCTAAGAACAATACTTTTCATAGATTTGTCATCTTTATTTGCTAACTGATGTTCTAGAATGGTGGGGAGAAATCAGAATTACTTGATTCAGATAGTTTTAACCTTTTTTCCAGACTTCCCAGACTTATGAATGTAAATCCCCTAAGTCATAATAATATTGTATCATAGTCAAAATGACATTGGCTCTTATAAAGTGGGGATATTACTGAAAAAAATTGCATTTTGCTGTTTCAACAAATAAAAAAAAAATCCAAGGAGATTTTGGCAAATCATGAAACAATAATCTATAATAATTCAAAAGCATAGGTAACATTTGGAGAGCATGCACAGATTGCTGATAGTCTTATACATAACAACAAATAGCATCTGATAGTCAAAAACCATACTCTACCTTGTTATAGCAAATGCCAGTTTAATACTAAGAAAATATTTCTTGATCATTCAAGAAGAATCATGAAAGGTCAAATCCTCATCTAGACACATCATATAATTAATAAATAGAAGTTTGGATATGAGCCACATACTTGTTATGTTGCAATATCTATCTATATCTATATCTATATCTATATCTATATCTATATCTATATCTATGTCTATGTCTATGTCTATGTCTATGTCTATGTCTATGTCTATGTCTATGTCTATGTCTATGTCTATGTCTATGTCCACGTCCACGTCCACATCCGTCCGTCCGTCCGTCCGTCCGTCCGTCCGTCCGTCCATCCATCCATCCATCCATGGTGGGTGGGTGGGTGGGTGGGTGGGTGGGTGGACGGATGGACGGATGGACGGACGGACGGACAGACAGACAGACAGATTCGATTTCTGCTAATTGCCAGCTTCCTGCAATTTGACAATCACCAGCTCAAAGTTGACTCAGTCTTCCATCCTTCTAAGGTGGGTAAAATGAGGATTCAAATTGTTGGGGCAATATGCTGACTCTGTAAACCACTTAGAGAGGGCTGTAAAAGCATTGTGAAGTGGTACAGAAGTCTAAGTGCTATTCCTATTCCTATTTTGTCAATGATTGCAGCTGTGGTTCTTTGTCCTCTTGATTAAGAAAAATGTAAGGAATGTATGCCATGTATAGGAAGTTAATACCCATCCCTCTCCTAAGAAAACGAAATATTCCAGGAAATATTAAAAAGGAGGAATATTATATTTCCCTGGATGAGAAATGAAAAAAATATGTTTTAGCCAGGAAGCAGACTTATTCGTAATAGCCCCCACTCCCCTCAATAGCCCATAGCAGATGTGCGCACTTGAGAGATAAAGAAATAACTAGGTCTATTCATAGGCTAATGCTCTCACCCAAGATCCGACAAAGGTAGGATTAGCCCTCTAACCAGCTAGCAACACCTTCAGCATCTCTGCCCTTTTGGCCCAGGATCTCAAGCAATATTTATTTATTTATTTATTTTATTTGTCATACAAATACAGTATTGTATTGTAGTATGTTTAACATAATATAAGTATAAAGTAGAGATAGAAAAGATAAAAAGTCATTAGGACAGGAACGGTAGGCACAAAGATGCACTTATGCACGCCCCTTACAGACCTCTTAGAAAAGGGGAGAGGTCTATTGTAGATAATATAAAGTTGAAGATTTTGGGACTGGGGGACGGAACAATATGATCCTGTAAACCTTCTTTCTAAGCAGTCTCTATGATTCCAGTATGGACATTTCTTCTAACACATTAACTTTGATTTTTGGAGAGAAAGCTTTTTTTTCTTTTTTCTTTTCACCTGTTTAATTAAAATAACTGACATTAATTTTGTATATGTTATTTTTTTTTTTAAAAAAGACTTTATTAAATATATACATTAAAACAGATAACAAAAGACAACAAAATAACAATATATACACAACATACACATAGAAAAAAGAATAAAGCACCTTGCTTTATACATGGAGTATTTGGTATCATTGCTTAGTGTCTGCACCACCTAAAAAGTGGTGCGATTGGTTTGCAGCTTATACATAATACAAAAAGGAATATCTTACTTTTAATAGTTATTACATATATATTACATATATATACAACCTTTTGGTTTTCTTGTTATTGTATCCATTTTATTTAATTTTCTCAATGGTATAGTAGTGCTTTGTATTGTTAGTATTTTTTCTTAATATCAATTTAATTTTTCTCTCTGAATTTAATTTTAGAGTTTCCAATTTTCTTTCATTTTAACTTGTTTTTTGCAATCCAGATATACCATCTGTCCCAAGTTTTATAAAAGTCCTCCATGTTTCATAAAAGTCCTCCATTTTGTATATGTTAAATGTGTCAGGCAAAGGCATCGAAGGGTATATCCTCGTTAAACAAGTGGTAAAATCCATTTTGAAAATAGGAACCTTTTTAATGGGCCTCAAACTACTGGAAGAATTAGGATAAAGGTATGATAGGGTTGACATTCGTAGGCATTTCATTTTCATTATGGTTCTCCTGCTGTACTTTTTCTAATAAAAAATGGCTTTGGGGGAAGTTGTTCTATAGCCAGAACATCATACAAAACAAGAAATTGTAAAAGGGAGAGAGAGAGAGAGAGAAATGGTAGGAAGGAGAAGAAGAAAAGATTTTCTCCCACATCCAGCTTAATAAAATTAAAGCAATTTATGTAATATTGATATGTCGATATGTTTTTCAATTATTTTCCCCTGCAATTTAAAATAAAACTTTCACCACTTCAGAAATTATAATTACACATCTTCCTCCCACTTTGAAAATGGCATAAGGTGCTCATTTGCAGATTTCTACTCTTCAGATTTTCCCTAAGAATAGAAATGTCATGACTCAGTTAACAATGGTTTATTATTCACATTGATCTCTTTTTTTATAGTGTTCTTTATCTCAAAAACATTGTAAATCAGATAGCTTCCTCCCACTCTTTTGTTCATCTGCAAAATTTTATTATTCTCATTTAAGAAAGCAATGGAGTGTCAAGAGTCACGATATATTGTTTATATTCCCTTTTTCTTCCTTTACAATTACCTTTAGCTATTAAAGAAAATCTCTAGCAGTCAGGGAAAAATATCTGAATTTTTAAAAAGCATGTAGCTGAAAAAGACAAGGATAGCTGCAGTTGCACATGTGAATTTTATGTTTATTCTATTTTATTCAACTTACATGATAATCCATCTCAGATAAGCCATACTTCTTTGGGCATTTTTGTGTTAGATTTATATTTGCCGACAAAGCAATAAAGGGAGACTAGGATAGATCTATTTCAAGCTATTAAGCTCTCGTCAGCTAGCCATACCATTCTGGGATTCGAACCTGGGCTAAAAGTGGAAGCAGTATGCTCTGTCCCATAAACCAGGTTGCCCTGATGAAAAAATGCTATTTCTTTGTGCTGTGAGCAGAGGTTAAAATTTCAATATAATTCTAAAAATGAAAATCTAAAAATGCCTTTTTTAAAAAGAAAATAATGTCAGTCACTAATAACAATCAGCTAGAAACTGTGAGAGGGGTCTTAGAGTCTAGTGGACAACCATTTAAATATGAGCTAGCAATGTGCAGCCACTGCCAAAAAGGCCAACAGTTCTAGGCTGCATTAACAGAGGGATGGAATCAAAATCATGTAAAGTGTTAATACCACTTTATAGTGCCTTGTTAAGTCTACACTTGGAATACCTCATCCAGTTTAATAATTTTATGGGGTACATAGGAACATAAGAAGAGCCATGGTGAATCAAGTCCAGCATTCTGTGTCACACAGTGGCCCACCAATTGTACATGGGGATCTTGAGCAGAAAGAGAAGGCAAAACCCTCCCTTTTCCTTGACCCCCAACAAATGGTACTCAAGGGAATCCTGTCTGCCTCAAGCAACATAGAGGCGGCACATGGACATCTGTTTCAATAACCACCGATACACTTGGCATCCATGAATCTGTCTAATCCTGCCTTGAAGCTATCCAGGCTGACAGCTGTCACGACCTCTTCTGAAAGTGAATTCCATAAACCAACGACCCTCTGGGTGAAGAAATATTTCCCTTTATTTGTCCTCGCTTTCTTACCTATGAGCTTTAGGGAGTGCCCCCTCGTCCTAGTATTGTGTGATAGAGAAAAGAATTTTTCTCTATCCACCTTTTCTATCCCATGCATGATTTTATACACTTCGATCAAGTCACCCCTTAAAAGCCATCTTTCAAGGCTGAAGAGACCAAGGCGTTGCAACCTAGTTTCATAGAGGAGATGCTCCTTTTCCTTGATCAGGATAGATTAGAATAAGAAAGAAATTGGCCCAAAATTATATAGCAGTGATGGCAAACCTTTTTTGGCTCGGGTGTCAAAAGGGTGTGCTTGCACACTATTGTGTGTGCCCACATCCATAATGCAATGCTCTCTCCCAGCACATGTGCACAATCCTTAAACCCCCCCCCCTCGCACATGTGCACAGATCTCACTGAAGTTTACAGTAGGTCTCTTGGGCTGTGTTTTTCTATCCCCAGACTTCAGGAGGCTTTCCTGAAGCCTGGGGAAAACAAAACCAGCTGAAAAGAAGCTGGAGCTGACATAGAGCAGTGCCTCGTGTGCCTCCAGATATGGCTCCATAAGCCATAGGTTCACCATCACTGCTGTATATAGTTATATATATATAGACTGCGGAGAGGGGCGGCATACAAATCTAATTACCGTAATAATAATAATAATAATAATAATAATAATAATAATAATAACAACAACAACAACAACAACAACAACAACAATAATAATATAGTTTGCTTCTATAACTGAGGCTAGATATGGTGCACATTCTCATTCTCCTAAGTAACAAAACTGCTTTTATTCCTCCCCATTCCCTGTATTGCTCTGAATGCTGATTCTTTGTAGTTACCACCTATGCATTTTATTACTGTATTTTATCTATCCTGGAATTGGATTTTTTTATTTAGAAACATGGAAGATTGACAGCAGAAAACGACCTCATGGTCCATCATGTCTGCCCTTATACTATTTCCTGTATTTTATCTTAGGATGGATATATGTTTATCCCAGGCATGTTTAAATTCAGTTACAGTGGATTTACCAACCAGGTCTGCTGGAAGTTTGTTCCAAGCATCTACTACTCTTTCAGTAAAATCATATTTTCTCAGGTTACTTCTAATCTTTCCCCCAACTAACCTCAAATTGTGCCCCCTTGTTCTTGTGTTCACTTTCCTATTAAAAACACCTCTCTTGAACCTTATTTAACCCTGTAACATATTTAAATGTTTTGATCATGTCCCCCCTTTCCCTTCTGTCCTCCAGACTATACAGATTGAGTTCATTAAGTCTTTCCTGATAAGTTTTATGCTTAAGACCTTCCACCATTCTTGTAGCCCATCTTTGGACCCGCTCAATTTTATCAATATCTTTTTGTAGGTGAGGTCTACAGATATGTTTATAAAACAAACCAATTAATAAACTATTACTTTCCTGTTACTGGATAAGCCTATTAACCTTATTTAATCGAATTCAGCACCGAGGTGTTTTTTAAAAGAAATCTCACAGCTTGTATTACCAATATCTTTGTTAATACCAAGCTTAAAAGTTGGTTTTTCTTGTTTCATGTGCCATGGGATCTGATGTTTCCCACAAAGGTTAGAAATATTTTTTTTCACTTTAACAGTTGGAATTTCTAATTCCTAAATTGATAAATCTGGCAGCCTTTGCTTCTTCCTGCTAGAAAGCTAGAGAGTGTGCAGAGACAGGTTACAAGCGGTGTGCCACAAGGGTCTGTTCTGGGTCCTATTCTTTTTAATATGTTTGTGAGTGACATAGGTGAAGGTTTGGTAGGGAAGGTTTGCCTATTTGCCGATAACTCTAAAGTGTGCAATAGGGTTGATATTCCTGGAGGGGTCTGTAATATGGTAAATGATTTAGCTTTACTAGATAAATGGTCAGAGCAATGGAAACTGCAGTTTAATGTTTCCAAATGTAAAATAATGCACTTGGGGAAAAGGAATCCTCAATCTGAGTATTGCATTGGCAGTTCGGTGTTAGCAAAAACTTCAGAAGAGAAGGATTTAGGGGTAGTGATTTCTGACAGTCTCAAAATGGGTGAGCAGTGTGGTCGGGTGGTAGGAAAAGCAAGTAGGATGCTTGGCTGCATAGCTAGAGGTATAACAAGCAGGAAGAGGGAGATTGTGATCCCCTTATATAGAGCGCCGGTGAGACCACATTTGGAGTACTGTGTTCAGTTCTGGAGACCTCACCTACAAAAAGATATTGACAAAATTGAACGGGTCCAAAGACGGGCTACAAGAATGGTGGAAGGTCTTAAGCATAAAACGTATCAGGAAAGACTTAATGAACCCAATCTGTATAGTCTGGAGGACAGAAGGAAAAGGGGGGACATGATCAAAACATTTAAATATGTTAAAGGGTTAAATAAGGTTCAGGAGGGAAGTGTTTTTAATAGGAAAGTGAACACAAGAACAAGGGGGACACAATCTGAAGTTAGTTGGGGGAAAGATCAAAGGCAACATGAGGAAATATTATTTTACTGAAAGAGTAGTAGATCCTTGGAACAAACTTCCAGCAGACGTGGTTGGTAAATCCACAGTAACTGAATTTAAACATGCCTGGGATAAACATATATCCATTGTAAGATAAAATACAGGAAATAGTATAAGGGCAGACTAGATGGACCATGAGGTCTTTTTCTGCCATCAGTCTTCTATGTTTCTATGTTTCTAAGATACTTAGCACAATTCTAAATCTGGTACCCAGTTTGTAGGTTACAGACATGTCCATTATCAGACATGCTTTCTCTACAGGTAATTTTGACTTAATCCTATTCATTGTATTCATTCAAAGTTACAATGGCACTGAAAAAAAGTCATTTATGACTCCTTTTTTCACACTTACAACCATTGCAGAATTCCAATAGTCATGTGATCAAAAGTTGGACATTACACAACTGGCACAATGGTTGCAGTGTCCCAGGGTCATATGATTGGTTTTAGTGACCTTCCAACAAAGTCATTAGGGAAACCAGATTCACTTAACAGCCATTTTACTACCAAGGAGAGATTCAACCTAGAAATAAGGAAGAACTTCCTGACGGTCAGAACGATCAACCAGTGGAACAACCTACCAGCGGACGTTGTGAACTCCAATACTCTAGACATTTTTAAGAGGAAATTGGACTGCCATTTTGCTAGGATGCTATAGGGTGCCTGCTTAGGCAGGGGGTTGGACTTGATGACCTGCATGGTCCCTTCCAACTCTAACAATAAATAAATAAATACTAACTTAACAAGTATGGTTTAAAAAAAGATCATAAAATGTTCGGTTTTGACTGGGTTTTCACTGAACAACTGTCGTACAATAGAAACTTGGGGTTCAATGAATGTGGTCATAAATTATTAAGGACTATATGTATATCTTTTCTTCTCCTTCCTTGTAGAAAAGGTTTCCACGTGAACAATTCAAGTAGAATGGGTCCCCACAATCAATTGTCACAAAATATCTGCGCAACATGGTGGGGAAAGAAAGGACGAAACAAGAAACGCCATGCCACATCCTGCTGTACATCAAAAACATTTCAGAAGCTGTAGATTGCAGTTTACAAGATCTGCAAGTGGGCATTGCAGACTCCCCAGAGGCTACTGTACGACAAATTATGCATTGTAAAGATCATATGGAGCTGGGAGATACTTCCATTGCAATTTACCAAATCCCATGCCTGGATTGTCCCTGTGACTATGTCAGACACACAGGAAGGGAGCTACAATAACCACCAAGAACACAAGTGAACGGTCAGATGAGGAGACCTAACTCATTGTTAGCTTCAGGCTGAAATGAACAAGGACACACATTCAGCTTTACACCTATTAAGATTGTTGGATAAGCAGGCACAAAAGCAACCACAGAAGTGACTAGGCCTGGTAAACAGGCCCCTTGTCAGTCAACAAGAGTGCTGATTTACCACCAGTATATCAATAAAATATCCTGACCATTTTAATGTAATATTCATTTCAGATGAGATATTTTCCAGAAAACAAAGCTGGAAAGCACAACATCCACCTGTTGTCCCAAAGGTCCTTTTTCAACAGGCAACTGAGCTTTCTGAGGGGGGGGTTCAATGAAGACGTTTTGCTTCTCATCCAAGATGTTTTTGGATGAGAAGTGATAGGTCTAAAAGGAAAAAAAAACCCAGAAAGTTCAGTTGCCTCTTGGAAAAGCACCTTTGGGACAACCATGACCTGGATGACTTAGAATCTCCATAGACATCTGCATGTTTCACAGCCTAACTTTTTCAGCTGTGAACTTACTTGAATTTTGGTTAGATTTAATGGTCAACAATGCTGTTGAAAAGCATGGATTGGCATCAGTAGTTCCTTGCACTACTGATAGGCGGCAATCAGAATAAGGCCTGTCACATATACCGGTAAGTCACACCTAGTGTGTGTGCTTGAATGAGAGAAGGCAAGAGAGAGAAAATATAAATATATATGAATATGTATATATGTATGGGCAAAATGTGACCTGTATTCCCATTTGGAGTAAGATCATCCTCTCTCTCCCACTTCTTTGTTCCTGATCTATATTCCACACAAGCCCTTTTTTGCTGTCAATCTAACCACTATTGTTCACATCTCCAAATGTGTTTAAAACACAAGGGCATTTTACTATGTGTATTGTGCATGAGAAATATTGTTAGACGACAAGCTCCAATTGGCAAGTGAGCAGGGGTTTTATTGAAGGAAATAGCAATATCGAAGAGCGAACTGTGCCGCATAACGGTAATTGCTCCTTGAGCCCTGGCAACACACATTCACTTAATATGACTCCTTCCTCTGTGTCTGCCTCATCAGGGCCCAGAGGACCTGTTAGACAACAGCCCAGCTACCTCTCTCCGGGAACAAGCTGTCAGTGCAGACTTGCTTTCTCTCTCTCTCCCCCCCCACTCTTTTTTTTTACTTTGAGCTAAGCTTTCCCCCCAGAGTTCCCAAAGCTTTTCCAGATTGAAAGCTTTTCTTTGAAAAAAAAAATTGAAAAGAAAAAAAGCTCCATTCTAAATTACATCACATGAGTACTTTGCTTTCGATTGACAGAACAAAAGAGTTATAGGGGGGGGGGGGGGATGCGGTGGCATGGGGAGGGGTTAGATTCAAGAAATACAGCCCAAGATTCTTCCAGTTCATAACGAGGGCTGGTGGAAAGGATTCACTTCTCTCTGCAACTGATATGGGGTGTTGCATGAGATCATTTAGTGAACACCCACACCAGGGATTATAAAAGGAATAAAACAAAATGCAGTATGAAAGGACACAAAGCTTAAAAAAACCCAAGGATAACTCCATCTTACTAAAAGTAATCAAAATGTCCTTCCTGTTAAAGACTACTTCACCCCCAACTGGAGCAATACAGTACGAACACATAATAGATTCAAACTAAATGTAAACTGCTCCAAATTCAACTCTCCAGGTTCCTTAGAGGTCAGTAAGGGGCGTGCATAAGTGCACCAGTGTGCCTTCCGTCCCCTGTCCAATTGTCTCTCCTTATCTCATTTATCTTTTCTTCCTTTCAAATATGTTCACCTATATTTTTATATCTTTTCTTCTATTCTTTTCTTTCTTTATATTACTACATATCCATTCTCTTCAATGTGTATTATGTACTGGACTAAATAAATAAAAAATATGACTTCCGCTATAGAGTGATCAATGCCTGTAATGCACTACCTGACTCTGTCGTTTCTTCCCCAAACCCCCAAAACTTTAACCTTAGACTGTCTACAGCCAACCTCTCCCCATTTCTAAGAGGTTTGTAAGGGGCATGCACAAGAGCACCACTGTGACTACCGTCCCTGTCCTATCGTCCTCCTTTATCATTACTTTTTACTTATGTTACGTTTATACAAACTACTACTATTCTATACATGTTTGACAAATAAATTAAATAACAAACAAACAAACATACAAACAAATAACCAGTATGAACCAATCTGTCTTCCATTGAGGACCTGTATACTGGGCTGTAAAAATATTTACTGACCCTTCGCATCCTGGATATAAACTGTTTCAACTCCATCCCCCAAAACGTTGCTACAGAGCATTGCACACCAAGACAACTAGACACAAAGACAGTTTTTCCCAAATGCCGTCACTCTACTAAACAAATAATTCCCTCAATGCTGTCAGACATTTTACTAAGTCTGCACTTCTATTTCTACTAGCTTTTTCTCATCATTCCTATCACCCATTTCCTCCCACTTAGGACTGTATGACTGTAACTTGTTGCTTGTATCCTAAGATTTTTATTAATATTGATTGTTTCTTCATTGCTTATTTGACCCCTATGACAATCATTAAGTTTCGTACCTCATGACAAATCTATATTTGACAAATTTATATTTTATTTTATGTACACTGAGAGCATATGCACCAAGACAAATTCCTTATGTGTCCAATCACATTTGGCTAATAAAAAATTCTATTCTATTCTATTCTAGCCTCCATTTCAGAATCCCACCCATTTCTTCCAGACAATCTTCAAGAGATCTACCTCCAAACTCTGTCTCGCTATTTCAGGTGATGGAGAATGTGGTTGCATGGTTCTTAACTGATGCACAGATCAGGGAAGATAAATGACTGAAAGAGATTCATTGGCTAGCCAGTTTGGTCTTAAGTTTTCTTGAAAACCCTATAAACAATATGGTCGAAGACTCCATAAAAGCTTTCTGTTCCCATGTGATTTTTGCCTGCCTGCTCATTTTTTAAAAAAAATGAAAAATGAGTGACTTCCTAACATAAAGAGAATCATACTTTGTGGGGTTTCAGTAGGTAGCATCACCTAGCTGACCTAAGAAGTTAATTAGAGTCAGGACCAGGGGTAAAATGTTCCTGGTTTGGGTGTGCCTCCCGGTTGTTGGGGAGCTGGTAGCAATCGCAGTGTGAGGCCTTGTCCACCCGCATGTACGCTGCCATTTGGATTTTTTTACCCTCTGTGCATGTGGGGTGGGTGGAGCCTGTCACGCTGAATATTTGCCAGCCCCCAGAGACATTTAGTAATGAAAGAGTTAACTATGTGTGCCTTTCTAAGATCCTCCTATTATGATGTAATATCCTGCCAATCTCACATCACTTCCTCCTTCTTCTTCAGTTCTCAACTCTCTTCTCCATTATCCTCCATCATGTAAGATGTATTTGTTATGTTGTCCCTCGAGACATGTTTTATTTCTGTTTTTATAATAAAGATATCTTGTTTTGAACAAATGAATAAGGCTTCTATCCATCGACTCTGCGGGGTTAAGGTCCTAACAGACTTTAATCAATTTTACTCAACTGCGACAGAGCCTCCCACCACTGGTGCTCCTGGTTCACAGAACTGGGCCGAACTGAGAGCAACCCACCACTGGTCAACCATCAGTTATGGTTTATTACCATTTATGTTGTTTGGGGAGGGGAAGTCAGATATAAGCAAGTTTATGGTGATTCACAATTGCTAGCTTGTGAATCTCCCTAAACCATATTAGTTGTTTGGGGAAGGAATTAGCCAAATAATTGGGGAAAGCATGGGTCTTCTATTGAATGTTGCCTTTTATAATAATAATAATAATAATAATAATAATAATAATAATAATAATAATAATAATAATAATAATAATAATAATATTTATTAGATTTGTATGCCGCCCCTCTCCGAGGACTTGGAGCGGCTTATGATATATATTTTCCTAAAAACACCTACTTAGGAAGGGGCTAGTAGACTAGTGCAAGATCTCACCTTCATTTCAACTACACATATTTCATTTCTGTTTTAATATTAATTGTAATGCTTTAGATTTTGATGTCTGATGTTTTTATCTAGCTATTTTATTCTGTTATTTATGATACTGTAAACTGACTCGAGTTGCTTGATAGAAATGGGCAGCATACAAATACAATAAATAAATAAAATAACTATCTTTACTCCTAAGCATTCTCATCTTTTCTTGATTTCCAAGTATATCAATTCTATATTTTAGGGGTCCCCAACTGCCAGACTATGTACTGCTACCCGGCCACAGCTTATTGGGAGCCAGGCTGGAGAAACTTTATTTGCCCATGTGCAGGGTTAGGTTGAGTGTGCAAATCTACTCCTCTCCCCCCCATCGCTATGCACTACTACCTGTGCAGGTGTGTACAGCCAAAAAGGTTGGGGATTGCTGCTGGTATATTTCATGTACCAGCCAGAGAACTCTATAATGTAATAGCTCTACAAATACTACATTTGTAGTCTGCTGAAGGCTGCTGACTACTGCTGTAGGCTGCTGACTACTAATGGTGTTCTATATATAACTTTTGCTAATTCTTTTCCCAATTCAAGTACAAGTGGCAGAGGAGCCATCATAGAAATGGCTCCTCTGCCACTTGTACTTGAATTGGGAAATGAATTCAACGTCAATAAGGCAAAATGATTCATTTATCTCTTCCCTATCGCTGTTGAAGTAGAAAAAAAGAAAAGCGGACTCACTAAATTAAAATTTAACTTTTAATATATTTTGCAAGTACTATTCATTCTGCCATGAAGATGGAGATAAGGTTTGAAGTGGCTAGGCTTTAGACTAATGCATTTATTGATTATTGTGATTTCCCACTCTAGAATCTGTACCTCCATGGTTGGAAAAATGAGGACCCAGATTGTTTGGGGCCAATATACTAACTCTGTAAACTGCTTAAAGGCCATTTAGGGCTGTAAAACACGGCTATTTCCACTTATTTATTTATTTAAAAATTAATATTTATATAGTCGCTGATCCTACAATGAAGTAACTCTGGGCAAATACAAAGCTAAAAACAAACATACAATTTAATATTAATATGATTATATTAAAAAAATCTTTATCATCTCATCAAAGCTACTGTTGTGGTTAGCTCTGGCCCAGCTCCTGCCCCAAGGACTGTGGATTTGGGGGAGACATCCACATGCTGCAGGCCTGTTTTGCCCCTGGTGGAATCTGCTGATGAAGGCTCCTCTGACCAAGAAGACATGAGTGACAGGGAGGAGGAGAGTGTGGCAGACAGCTCAGAAGGAGATCAATTATCTAGCTCCTCCTTGGATTCAGAACAAGAGTTAATGATACAGCCACGCATGCAGAGAGTGATGCATAGGCAACAACAACTGAGAGATTATTATCAAAGAAAATGAGGCCACCTGTGGTTGGGTGGGGCTGTGGTAATTAGTGAGGCTGCTATAAATAGCAGCCTGTGGGTTTGGCCATTGTGGAGGATTATCTGATCGTTGTGTTTCATGACTGCTTTACTGACTTTGACCTTTTGTGTGCTGATTTTCCCCCGCTTTGAAACTAAACCAGAGCAAAGTGTGTTTCACTTTGTGAAAGAAGGACTGTGACTTGCCTCACAGCTGCAAGCTAAGTATCACAGAACTGATAAGGGACTTGTACAAATTACCAGTTTGTTTGGAGATGAGTGCTCTTTGCCATACCAAAAGAGGGCTTAGTTTAAGTGAATTTTCATTATAAAGAACATTGTTTTGAATTTTCAAAAGTGTGTGTGTCTGAAATTTGTACCTGTGAATTTTTGGGAGGAGTGTACCAGAGAGCCCGACAGAACAGCTACCTAAATAGAGTTTTCTTTATAGCAGCATATAGTGGCGTGCGTTATAATTTACGTCATTACTGGTTTGTTTCCTCTCACACCGGATGAGTGCGCTTCATGGGCGCCTGTGTGCATATGCAGTGCTGAAAAATCCAAACTTTTTTTTAAAAAAAGCCAAAAACAAGGTGGTGACGCATGCACGATGCCAGAAGAAAAACATAGTAAAAAAATAAAAATAAAAAACTTCAAAAAAGTGGCAGAACTTATGGACCAGCACTGATCGAATCGGTTCTGTGATGTTATTGTGACATCACCAGTGGGTCGCTACTGGTTCCGGAGAACCGGTCCAAACTAGGAGAAACTCACCTCTGAGCATATAACTATTCTTATAATAATGGCATAAATACAGACATAGACTTCTTCATGAGCATAACTTGAACTGTGCCAATGAAAGAGAATGTAATCAGTATCTTATTTTGATCTTTTTGGGTCAGTTTAGAAAATAAACATCACCAAAAGCCAAATATGTTTTCTTTGTTAATCAAAGTAACATAGATGAATGCAATGTTGGTTCATACACAGATTGAAAGAGAGTCTAATTGTGCCATTGGAACAATTTTTATTACATATGCTTTCTTATTATTGACTATGCTGGAACTTTGTATTTTTAGATTACAATGCTAGGAAATCCTGTTTTTCCCCTGTTACTTGTCTTCTAATTCAACGAACCTATCTTTTGGGATTGTTTATATGTGTACATTTATCTTCTACAAAAACTTTTGCACATCCGAGTATCTTGTTAAAGTCAGTTGAGAATTAAGGAGTATGACAATTTTCTCACGAGGCATCTTTACAAGATATTTTGAGCCACTTTTTTTAAAAAAAATGGGTGGTCTTTGAAATGTCTTTTATGAAACAATAATTCCTTCTTCCTTTGTTTTTCTATATTGTAAGGATTCATTGCACGTATGTATGTTCTCTTCGCTGCAGATACTGAAAGGCTCTGAAGATAAGAAATGGGACTACTGTATAGTAAGTGTTGTTATGTGATGTCTGATTTTGTAGGAACATTGAGGAGCTCCATGTTGTGTGTGTGTTTCAACCGGAAAATGCTTCTACCCCTTATTTTTTTCTAAAACCTTTGCATTTTTTTTTTAAAAAAATCCTTTTTGTTCAACATTTTTCACATTTAAAATCACAAATTCACTAATATAGCTTTTCCATTATTGGAACTTTTTCTGTTAACTTTTGCAAATTGATTACGTTTATATAATTTCTGCTTTTAACAAACAGACATAATGCTGAAAATGCTGTCACATGAATCCCAAAATGCTTCCGCATGAATCCCAAAATGCTGCCGCACGAATCCCAGCGATCAGTTAGGTCCCACAGAGTGGGCCTTCTCTGAGTCCCATCAACTAAACAATGTCGTTTGGCGGGACCCAGGGGAAGAGCCTTCTCTGTGGTGGCCCTGACCCTCTGGAACCAACTCCCCCCAGAGATTAGAATTGCCCCCTCCCTCCTTGCCTTTTGTAAGCTCCTTAAAACCCACCTCTGCTGCCAGGCATGGGGGAACTGAGATATTCTTTCCCCCTAGGCCTTTACAATTTATGCATGTTATGTTTGTATGTATGTATGTTTGGTTTTATAATAAGGGGTTTTTTAGTTGTTTTAGTATTGGATTGTTACATGCTGTTTTTATCATTGTTGTTAGCCGCCCTGAGTCCACGGAAAGGGGCGGCATACAAATCCAATAAGTAAGTAAGTAAGTAAGTAAGTAAGTAAGTAAGTAAGTAAGTAAGTAAGTAAGTAAGTAAGTAAGTAACTGACTAACTAACTAACTAACTAACTAACTAAATAAATAAATAAGTGTGGGAAACAACATTCGCTCAAAAATTGACACATCAGTAAATTTTCTTATCTACCTTTCGATTATTCGATTATTCTGTATCTTCTCTAACTCTTTTACTTTGAAATGGCAATTAAAAAGATGAAAATCAGCAAAAGTTAGAAAATTAGGTGTGCACCTAAAAGCCCCATAGCATTTTACATAGTATATAAATGTTAAACAAATCCCAAATGAATGCATCATGATATATACTTGGATCTGTTCCTATAGAACTGCAACTG
The DNA here is from genome assembly GCF_031021105.1 of Erythrolamprus reginae. Lineage (NCBI taxonomy): Eukaryota > Metazoa > Chordata > Lepidosauria > Squamata > Dipsadidae > Erythrolamprus > Erythrolamprus reginae. Next base: position 59,699,747 of record NC_091951.1, read on the forward strand.
ACAGTAAGTTGCTCTTCTTATCATACAGAGCAGCGGTGGATTGCTCCCGGTTAGGGCTGGTTCTTAGAACAGGTAGCAGCAGCAGCAGAAGGCTCCGCCCACCCACTTGGGATGCTTCTGTGCATGTGCAGAAGTGTCCCAGGTGGGTGGGCGGAGCCTTCTGCTGCTGCTGCCACCTTTTCTAAGAACCAGTCCGAACCGGGAGCAATCCACTGTTGCTCTGCATTGCACACGTGCAAACCAGTAGCAAACTAATTCAGAACCCACTACTGATACATAGTGGTAAATTCTGCCTCCCCCCCCCCCTTGATTTAGGGGGAAAAAACAGTTTATAAGAACACTTTTTTGTTTTGTTGCTTTTTATTACTAGTTTCCTTCCTAAAATGGAGGGAACAATAAAAGCTCTTCACATAGAAGCAAGTGAGCATTTTTTGTTACAAAGGAGTCTTCAGCAAAATAAATTATAAAGCTATCAATTAACTACTGAGGTTTTTCTAATGATGTCACAAGGACATTTTTTTTTATTGTTAACCTGGCCAGCAACCACGAAAAATGATTGTTTTTGACTAGCAAAAATGATGCACAGGGAGATTCTAATCTATTTCATGTGCTTGATTTTCCTCTCTCAACAAGAGTCAAATCCAAGAAACATATTAGGTGATTTATTTTTAATAGAAATCTTATGGGCCCATCAGAAAGTGCATTTATTTGCTATGGAAATATCAATTAAGATAAATATAAACTAATGCGGTAATCAAATAACTCTGATGGCTAACATAAACTCCTTTCCCCTATTTCCAAAGCTGAACAGGCATGCTAACAAATTTATTTGATCAATATAGGGGATGTGAAAAAAGGAAAGACAAGATTGACTGATGACTAAAATGAAACTGACACAAATAGGCTGACAGCCAGTTTCAAGTCTCTTTAGGGCAAATGCAATTAACTTAGAATAATAGACTTGAATTTGATGGTTAGAAATGCATTTTTATTAACAATCAGAATCTGAATTATGTGCACTTATGAATCAAATGGTACTTATATTTAGCACATGTGTCTATATACATCTATTGAAGTGTTATCTTTTTTTTAAGAAAAATTGAAGAACATTGCTTTTAAGCGCCAGACTGAAAACACAAAACTAGGGGGATTTTAAATAGAAAGGTTAATCCGAGCATATCGTTAAATATACCGAGTATACAAGTACACAAGTGAATTATACTGAGACAGATGTATAACAAAGATCATTGCTTTCCTTCACCCAGCCAGGTTCCTAAATTCCTATGTCTTTAGGGATATATATCTACAATCAGGGATTTTTACCAATTTCCTTCTGAAGAAGAGAAGTCATTACTAGAAAACTATGCTCATTTTCCTTGGCTTAATAGCTTTTTAAAATGACTCATTTAGGGAGGAGGAGATTAACACTTTATTTACCAAGCATTTTATTCCACTCGCAATCCAATCCCAATGATATTTATCACCCATATGGAATTTATTGTTTCATAAAAATAGTGGTGTGAACAGGTTTCCTTAGATGTGTTCCTACTTCCGCAGGGGTGAAATTCTGCATGTAGTTCAGTTTATTTAATTAGTTAATTTTAATTTTAATTCCAATTAAGATTTTTTTTTAAACCCAATCCCAATAAACATATCCAAACCAGCCACAAATTGCCCACCCTGAACCACCCAAACTTCCACACCAGAGGCCGAGTAAGGGGTGTGCATAAGTGCACTAGAGTGCCTTCCGTCCCATGTCCTATTGCTCTCCTATATCTCCTATACCGTTCTTCTATTCCTATATCTCTTCTTCTATTCATTCATTGATATGTTTTATTCCTATATCTTCTATTCTTTCTTAGATATATTTTACTATGAGTATATCCTCTATAACCTTCCTTATGTATTTTACTATTGGTATACCCACTAAAACCCTCATTGTGTATTGGACAAAATCAATCAATAAAATAAATAATAATAATACTGTCCAAGAGCTCACTGATGGTGACCCTTTAGTTCGTTGTTAGGGGCAATTATAGTTCTGTGATTTAAAAAAATGTTGTTTTTATTGTTTTCATTGTTCTGTATCTTCTGCCAGAAGGCAACAGTCCAAAAAGACTGTAAAGAGAATGAGAAGAGTCTCTGAGAATTTTGTGCACCTTCTTAAAACAGCAAGATGCAAAACTATCATCCAGGGCTGGGTAGGTGGAGCTGTTTTAATGATTCTGTGTAGAGCTTTTTTGTCTGCTGCAAAGCTGCTTCCATGCCATGCAAGAATGCCATATATCACGACACTCTCAATGGTGTGTGGTAGTAGGAGAGCAGTAGATGCTGAGATAGATTTATCTTCCTGAGCATTCTAAGGAAGTACAACCTCTTCTGTGCCTCTTCAAAAGCATTTGCTGCCGATCGGTTTCCGGTCACAATTCAAAGTGTTGGTAATGACCTTTAAAGTCCTACATGGCATTGGGCCAGAATACATCCGGAACCGCCTTCTACCGCACGAATCCCAGCGGCTGATAAGGTCCCACAGAGTTGGCCTTCTCCGGAGTCCCGTCGATTAAACAATGTCATTTGGCGGGCCCCAGGGGAAGAGCCTTCTCTGTGGCAGCCCCGGCACTCTGGAATCAACTCCCCTCAGAGATTAGAACGGCCCCCACCCTCCTTGTCTTTCGCAAATTACTCAAGACCCACCTTTGTCACCAGGCATGGGGGAGTTAAGACATTCCTTCCCCTAGGCCATTACAAGTTATGCATGGTATGTTTGTGTGTATGTTTGCTTTTTATAATAAGGGTTTTTAGTTGTTTTATTAAATTGGATTGTTACATGCTGTTTTACCATTGTTGTTAGCCGCCCCGAGTCTGCGGAGAGGGGAGGCATACAAATCCAATTAATAATAATAATAATAATAATAATAATAATAATAATAATTATTATTATTATTATTATTATTATTATTTTGTGGTTATGTGTCATCCAGTCAGTGTTAATTCATAGAAACATAGAAACATAGAAGTCTGACGGCAGAAAAAGACCTCTTGGTCCATCTAGTCTGCCCTTATACTATTTTCTGTATTTTATCTTAGGATGGATATATGTTTATCCCAGGCATGTTTAAATTCAGTTACTGTGGATTTATCTACCATGTCTGCTGGAAGTTTGTTCCAAGGATCTACTACCTTTTCAGTGAAATAATATTTTCTCATGTTGCTTTTGATCCCCCCCCCCAACTAACTTCAGATTGTGTCCCCTTGTTCTTGTGTTCACTTTTCTATTAAAAACACTTCCCTCCTGGACCTTATTAGCAACCACATAGAGCAGAGATGGTGAATCTATGGCATGCGCGCCACAGGTGGCAATTGGAGCCATATTGGAGGGCACACAAGCGTTACCCTATGTCTGCTGTAGCATACATGTGTGAGCTGGCCAGCTGATTTTCAGCCTTGTGGAAGGCCATTCCACCCTCCAGAGGCTTCAGAGAAGCTTCCCTGAAGCCCTGCTGTGTGAAAAATAGCCCAATGGGCAAACTGGAAGTTTAGGAGAATTGACTTTTGGTTTGTCCGTTGTGCTGTTTTTTTGCACTGAAGCCTCCAGAGTGAGAAAAATAGCACAACGGGCAAACTGGAAGTTCAGGAGAATTGACTTTTGGTTTGTCCGTTGTGCTGTTTTTTTGCACTGAAGCCTCCAGAGTGAGAAAAATAGCACAACGGGCAAACCAGACGTCTGTTTTTCCAAGTTTGTTTTTTCACTGTCTGAGGCTTCAGAGATACCTCTGCAAATGCAGGGGGTGGGGGTGTTTATGCACATGAGCAGGGAGCAGCAGGGAGATGTACACATGTGTGAGGGGAGGGAATGGGAGTTGCCACATGCGCACGCATCTATTTATCCATCGAGCTTCTCTCAATATCAATGTTGCTTACTCTTAAATATTTTCACAACTGGAAAGATATCAGCATATCTTTTTCTTTGCAAAGATCATCAAGATTAAATCCATGTTTGTTAGCTGTCTACAAGGGAAGATAATCTTGGGAAATTTATTTAGAATTCTCAAGTGAAGTTTCTTTCAAGGTGTAAAGGACAGTATTAAAAAAAAAAGTTCCAGAATACTTTGGTAAAGGCAAACAGCAAGACACCAGTTGCAAATAAGGTGACTTTTTACACATTATCACAAAAGAAGATAGGAAGCATCTAAAAGGAGGACAAACTAGATTGCATAAAATTAGCATATGTTAACTAAGCAACATCAGTGCATATTAGAACTTAATTAAATATATTAGAATGCATCACACCATAGAGGAGAAGACTGAAGCCAGGTGGCCTGGCTGTCAGCTCAGTTTGCTTTTGAACAACTTCAAGGCCCCTGTTCTGTCTTCTTATGCCTCTTAATCATTAAATCAAATTTGGACTGGAATAATATAGGGTATCTTTACATAGAAATTTGTCCTCTGTAAAATAAATTGCAGGAACACTCCTTTCAATAAATTATCCTATGCATTTTCTTTTAGATCATGCTGGCTTTGTTGTTATGGGCTTCTGCTGTTATTCCATCACCTTGATGCAACCCCACACTGATTTGTCTATTGTCTGTACACATAGAGAGAAGGTTGTCAAATTCTAAATAAGACCTGATGCAGCTAAGAGGGTAGCTGAATAAGCCACCAAGTCTTACACACACAAAGCAGTGCAAACGATTAGCTCTTTCTCCCTGAGAAATCTCGAAAACACATGTGGTGTCAAGTATTTTGAAGAACAGAAGGCAACTGCAGCAATGGCTTGTTTCAATGGCTGAATAATGCAATGCAACAACATTTATCTAGTAATTCTTGAAGTGGATGGAATGAACATTCTTTAGTGCTTCAGGAAACAATGTCAACCCAAAGACTCAAGGCAAGACCAATTTTGTACCCCATATTTAATCCTCAATCCTTTTCTCTCTCGAATGAAATGAGAAGCTTTGTGGTTGACCTTAATGGAAACAGGATCGAGTCCTTTCCATGTGAGTGGTGACATGAAAAGTGGTGTTACGGAGAATGATTATATTTAAAACAGCTTTGGTGTAATATCAATGTCAATGCCATTATTTTATCAGATGCAAATTTGCTGTGATCTTGAACTCCAGTGGGTTTTGTTAGCGATGTGAAGAAAAAATGTACTGTTAAAACTGCTGAAAAGATCTGTTTGATTCAAATTGTTTCTTTATTCCGGAGCTCCCATTACAGGTAGTCCTCGACTTACCACAGTTCATTTAATGATCGTTTAAAGTTACAACAGCACTGAACAAAATGACTTACATTTTTCACACTAATAACAGTTGATGACAATTGCTTTGTTCTGAATTCATGTGATATCCTTTTGTAACCCTCTGACCAGCAAAGTCAGTGGGAAGCCAGATTAGAAACATAGAAACATAGAAGACTGACGGCAGAAAAAGACCTCATGGTCCATCTAGTCTGCCCTTATACCATTTCCTGTATTTTATCTTAGGATGGATATATGTTTATCCCAGGCATGTTTAAATTCAGTTACTGTGGATTTATGTACCATGTCTGTTGGAAGTTTGCTCCAAGGATCTACTACTCTTTCAGTAAAATAATATTTTCTCATGTTGCTTTTGATCTTTCCCCCAACTAACTTCAGATTGTTCTTGTGTTCACTTTCCTATTAAAAACACTTCCCTCCTGGACCTTATTTAACCCTTTAACATATTTAAATGTTTCAATCATGTCCCCCCTTTTCCTTCTGTCCTCCAGACTATACAGATTGAGTTCATTAAGTCTTTCCTGATACGTTTTATGCTTAAGATCTTCCACCATTCTTGTAGCCCGTCTTTCGACCCGTTCAATTTTATCAATATCTTTTTGTAGGTGAGGTCTCCAGAATTGAACACAGTATTCCAAATGTGTTCTCACCAGCACTCTATATAGTGGAATCACAATATCCCTCTTCCTGCTTGTTATTAAGTTGTTCACTTAATAGCCTTGTTACTAACTTGACAAGTGCAGTGACTCACTTAACAACTGTGGCAAGAAAGATCATAAAATGCAACAAAACTATCTGAAGGAATGTTTCACTTAGCAACAGAAATGTTGGGATCAATTGTGGGCATAAATCAAACTGTACTTGTTTGGAGTATATACTATCACATTAATATGGATGAGCAATGGGAAAAAACACACCCTCACATCTGTATTTTTACTTTTTCTTTATTTGTGGTGCGGTGTTCATTATCACACATATTTATGCAACAATCATGTTTTGCTGAATCATCATTGCAAGATTGAGTACCTATTTATTTCTGTTAATTCAGCTCAGTTTCAGACCATTGGTTACTCTCACTGATGATGGTGACTCATAAACAATCTTTTGCATTCCACACAATGTTCCTGATATTCTTATAATCCAAGACATTGTGAAAAATTAAAATGGGTGGCTGCTTTAAAAAAAAAACTGATGGTGAAGGAATCATCATAAAAGGTGGCATCCTGAAACTTGAATGGGTCTGATTATCAAACGAGGAGCCATGATGGCACAGTGGTTAAAGTAGTATCCTGCTGGCTATTTCTGCTTGACTGCTGGCTGCCTTCAATTTGGCAGTTTGAATCTTCACCAGGCTCCAGGTTGGCTCAGCCTTCCATCCTTCCGAAGTCGGTAAAATGAGGACCCCATTGTTGGGGGCAATATTTGTATTTGTATTTATTAGATTTGTATGCCGCCCCTCTCTAAAGACTCGGGGCGGCTAACAACAATAAAAAAGACAATGTAAACCAATCTAATATTAAAAATAATCTTAAAAACCCCAATTTAAAGAACCAATTATACATACAAGCATACCATGTATAAATTCTATAAGCCTAGGGGGAAGGGAAAATTTCAATTCCCCTATGTCTGATGGCAGAGGTGGGTTTTAAGGAGCTTGCAAAAGGCAAGGAGGGTGGGGGCAACTCTGATATCTGAGGGGAGCTGGTTCCAGAGGGTCAGGGCCTCCACAGAGAAGGCTCTTCTCCTGGGTCCCGCCAAACGACATTGTTTAGTCGACGGGACCCGGAGAAGGCCAACTCTGTGGGACCTAACCGGTCGCTGGGATTCGTGCGGCAGAAGGCGGTCCTGGAGATATTCTGGTCCGATGCCATGCTGACTCTAAAACCATTTGCAGAGGGCTGTAAAAGCACTGTGAAGTGGTATATAAGTCTTATGTTCTATTGCTATTGCTAATATTAGTCATTTTAATTTTGCAGGTGAAGAGATTTGAATTTAAAACTGAAAATTTGCAGTGCTAGCTTCCTTCACTACAGATAAAAGATTTTAGCATGGTCTAAAAAATAGCATGTCTTTCATTACTATGAAGCCTCACACCTGCAAGAAAGTTTTATTTACTGTGCAAGGGCCAGGAGTTTCTCCAAGGCTGCATTGGGGGATGGGGGGGAGGAAATGCTGCATAGATTAGGAGATGTGATAAGTGCATATAATAAACCTTAAGAGAAACTGTGGAAAAATATTTAACAGGGAATGAAAAGAAAGGAGGAGAGAGACGGAGATAATGAGACAAAAGTAACTCTCCCAAAAGATGAAGAAATATGATGAAGCATATGTAGCGCTTGGCTTCACTGTGACTATGGTGGGAGACGAGGAAAGGCCGGTATGTTTATTAGGTATAAAAATGCTAGCAGGGGGCAGCATGAAGCCAAATAAATTAAGGTGTTACTTAAAGACTTTACACCCCAGTCATGCTGATAAGCTGCTTGAGTTTTTTCAGAAAAAATGTGCTGAATATTGCAAATAATCCTCCCGGTGGAGAGTTGGGGAGTCACAAAGTGTTTACTTCTTCCGGGGGAGAAGGGGGTGTAACAGAAAATAATTGAAAAACACTGTAACTAGAATAAGGGGCGTGCATAAGCGTACCATTGTGCCTACCATCCCTGTCCTTATTGTTTACTTTTTATCATTACTTATCTAATGTTTTATATGTACAAATTATCACCCTATAATTGTTTGATAAATAAATAAATGTCCAGTCAGTGAAGCAGTGGAAGTGATGTGCCAGTGCCTGGAGGATGTTAGGGTCTGGATGGATGTCAACAGATTCAAGCTCAACCCTGATAAGACGGAGTGGCTGTGGGTTTTGCCTCCCAAAGACAATTCCATCTGTCCATCCATTACCCTGGGGGGGGGAATTACTGACCCCCTCAGAGAGGGTCCGCAACTTGGGTGTCCTCCTCGAACCACAGCTCACATTAGAGAAACATCTTTCAGCTGTGGCAAGGGGGGCATTTGCCCAGGTTCGCCTGGTGCACCAGTTGCGGCCCTATCTGGACCGGGACTCACTGCTCACAGTCACTCATGCCCTCATGACCTTGAGGCTCGACTACTGTAACGCTCTCTACATGAGGCTACCTCTGAAAAGTGTTCGGAAACTTCAGATCGTGCAGAATGCAGCTGCGAGAGCAATCATGGGCTTTCCCAAGTATGCCTATGTTTCATCAACACTCCGCAGTCTGCATTGGTTGCCGATCAGTTTCCGGCCACAATTCAAAGTGTTGGTTATGACCTATAAAGCCCTTCATGGCATCGGACCAGAATATCTCCGGGACCGCCTTCTGCCGCACGAATCTCAGCGACCGGTTAGGTCCCACAAAGTTGGCGTTCTCCGGGTCCCGTCAACTAAACAATGTCATTTGGCGGGACCCAGGGGAAGAGCCTTCTCTGTGGCGGCCCCGGCCCTCTGGAACCAACTCTCCCCAGAGATCAGAATTGCCCCCATCCTCCTTGCCTTTTATAAACTTCTCAAAACCCACCTCTGCCGTCAGGCATGGGGGAATTGAAATATCTTCCCCAGGCCTATATAATTTATGTATGGTGTGTTGTGTGCATGTTTTTAAATTATGGGTTTTTAACTTCGTATTATTAGATTTGTATTGTACCTTGTTTCTATCACTTGCTGTGAGCCGCCCCAAGTCTACAGAGAGGGGCGACATACAAATTTAATAAATAAATAAAATAAATAAATAAATAAAAATTAAAAATAAGTTTTGATCAAACTTGCAAACCAAAGATAGGAAAATGGTTGGGGGAACAACATTCCAGTTTGATGAGAGACAGAACCCTGTTATCTTGCCAGCAACAAAGCCCTTGATATGCAGATGTTCTCATACATTAATGGAATGACTGGCAGTACTCTTGAGAATAGCAAGTGTAATTTCAGAGTGCATTACGGTGATGTATTGAAAGGGGAAAATCTTTGCATTAACAAAACAAAACATGCATCAGTAAAAATCAGTAAAAATATAGAAATGGAAAATATTTACAAGTATTACATTAGTGTCAAAACTTGGGCTACTCAAGAATCTGAATTGACATGCAGTGGAACAATGAAGATAAATAGTGGCCATATTTATAAGAACATTGGTTTTTTTTAAGAAAAGCTAACCCATGCAAGTTAATCTTGAATAACTCCTTATTATAATAGATCAGCATATGTTTAAATTACAAGAAGCACCATTTCTTTCCCTCAGCAAATTTCTTTCCTTCCAGCAGAATCTGGAAACAGAATACCTACCCATCATTTTTTAAAAATATATATTTCTAAGAACTCCTACTGGATCTCTATGAGACAAGATATTCATTTAGTATAAATTCATTCCATTTCATTTAAAAAACCAAAATCAGCAATGGAATTCAGAAAGGCATGAGAAGCTACGAAAGATCTGCATGTTCTGAACAGCTGCATACTCAACTGTAAGGGATGAAAAGAACAGCTGGATAGCTCTTGTTGCAAAATCAGGGGTATCAAAGTGGTGGATTGCAGGCCAGGTATGTCACACATGGGCCACGCCCACCCCAGCTCTGCAAAGGGGGAAAAGATCATGATATGGCAGTGATAGTCAACCTTTTTTTCGCTCAGGTGCCGAAAGAGCATGCTCGCATGCTGTCACGCATGCGCGAGTGCCCACACCCATAATTCTATGCCTCAAGAGGGCGAAAACAGCTTCTCCCATCCTCTGGAGGCCCTCTGGAGGCCAGAAATGGCCTGTTTCCCTACTTCTGGTTGGCCCAGCAGCTCGTGTTTCACCCTCTCCAGGCTCCAAAAGCTTCCCTGGAGCCGGGGAAGGATAAAAATTATTATTATTATTATTATTATTATTATTATTATTATTATTATTATTATTATTATTATTATTATTATTATTATTATTATTATTATTATTATTATTAATTAGATTTGTATGCCACCCCTCTCTGAAGACTCGGGGCGGCTCACAACAAAGATAAAAACAATATTATAGGGACACAAATCTAATATTAAAAGAAATAACTAAAACCCTATCATATTAAAACCAGACAACACATACATACCAAACATAAATTATAAGGAGCCTGGGGGAAAGATGTCTCAAATCCCCCATGCCTGGCGGCAGTGTTCCCTCTAATTTTTTGGGGGGGTGGGCGGAAAAGTATAGTGTCTGAGCGGCAGTCCCTTTGGGACTGGGCAGCACAGAAATAATAAATAAATAAATAAACAAACAAACAAACAAACAAACAAAAAACCCACCCTGTTTTGCCTCAGAGAATTTCAAAATAAAATACTGTACTGTGTGTCTATAACAGTGAGCTCATAATAGGGCAACTCTATCAATATCAAAATGCCACTTAAATAGTTGAGCTAGTTTCAAACTAGATTTTGATTTTCTTTCTCTCTTCCTTAATCCCATTCTTTTTCTTTCTCTTTTCCTTCCTCTCTTTTCTCTCTCTGTTTCTCTCTCTTCCTCTCTTCCTCTCTCTCTCCTTCCCTCTCACTCTTTCCCTCTCGGCTTCTGGGCAGGTTTGGAAAACTCTGAGTTGATGATGATTTTTAAGTGAGCGATTGCTCACTGCTCAGCTTACAGGGAACTATGCCTGGCGGTATAGGTGGGTCTTGAGTAGTTTACGAAAGACAAGGAGGATGGGAGCAGTTCTAATCTCCAGGGTGAGTTGATTCCAGAGGCTCTCTGAAAGCTTCTGTGTGAGCCAAAAAATAGGTGGCCAGCACACATATGCACATTGGAACTGAGCTCGGGCAATGGCTCATGTGCCAACAGATATGGCTCCGTGTGCCACCTGTGGCACCCATGCCATAGGTTCGCCATCACTGCAATATGCCATGTGACAGCAAAATATGCTGAAGTTTGTTCTAGTTCTTAAAAGCCTCTGTTTGAAGCAATGGGTATTTATATGTGCTTCCTGAGTAAATAGAGACTGTTTTCCTTTACTTAGAAATGGTACATAAGGTAATCAGTATTAGCAATTCCATTTATATAAAGCACTGCACAGAGAAAACAAAGAGTACAGTCAATCAGAGTTAAAAGTCCCAAATAGATCTCTGCTCCAAATCAGTACCTTCATTTTGATATTCCTTCCAAAATCTGCTTCCTAAATTACAGCTGGATCGAAGAAAGAGGCAGGAGAAGGAGAAGAGCTGACAACTCCCTATTTTTGGGGAGCTTTAAGGGGAAGAACCAATGGGAGCTCTCCCAATCTCCTGCGTGCAGGCTGCTTGAGTTTCAACCAATCCGGTTGAAGTAGCAGCTGGTGTGGTTGGAAGTTGAGGAGAGAAAAGAGGGGTCATAAGTCGAGGACTAAACAGACGCAGGGTTGTAAGTCGAAGACTTTACAATCTGAAAAAATGAAGATGAATAATGAACATCACTCTTCCATGTCCTCTTCACCCGCTCTGATTGTTTAGAGCAGTGATGGCAAACCTTTTCTTTCTTGGGTGCCAAAAAAGTATGGGTGTGCACTATCGCACATGCGTGAGTGCCCACACCCATAATTCAATGCCTGGGGGAGTGAAAACAGTTCCCCCACCCGGAGGCCATCTGGAGGCGGGAAATGGCCTGTTCCCCAAGTTCTGGTTGGCCTAGTAGGCTTGTGTTTTACCCTCCCCAAACTCCAATATCTCCTCTGGAGCTGGGGAAGGGCAAAAATACCCTCCCCATCCCTCTGGAAGTTCTCTGGAAGCCAAAAATATCTCCCAGAGCCTCTGTGCGAGCCAAAAATCAGGTGGCTGGCATACACATTTATGTTGGAGCTGAACTATAGCAATGGCTTGCATACCAGCAGATATGGCTCCCCATGCCACCTGTGGCACCCGTGCCATAGGTTTTCCATCACTAGTTTAGAGAAAGTTTATGTAAAAAAGGGAACTTTACATACAGCCAAATAGACTCTTTATATGATTTAGAATTATCATCAGTTTTGGGGACAGTTTTGGAAAGACATTCATGATGAAACTGCCATTTAGAGACTTCAAAGAAACATCTGGACATTGAAGATAGGCTGAGAAATACAATGGCTTGACTAGCAAGCATGCTACTATTATATTTGTAGAAGATATTGATCCTACTTTTAAAGGAAGATAGATCCTTTAAGCTTGGAAGCAATGGGAGGGAAAAAGCACCCAAGAGGTTCATTATTCAGGGTTAGACAATTGTTTTGAATACAATTGAAATCCTCATCTTCCAAGAGAGCAATTGTTGATTGTTTTCAACACAACACTAGACAAAGCAAATCAATGGCCTGGTTCTATGTAAGACAGTTCCTCTTGTTCCTATTAAAAGCAAAGGAGGAAAGGTTAACAAGGAAGGAAAGAGAATGAATGCTGTGCAATTGCAGGAATTGGGTATGCAGGTAGTTTCATAGGAAGACCTTCAAGGTAGGGGTGAAATACTTCTGGTTTGGACATGCCTGCCAGTGGTTGGAAAGCCGATAGCGATGGCAATGCAAGGTTTTACCCATCCACCATTTGGGTTCTTTTACCCTCTGCACATGTGCAGTATGCTTTGTGTATGCACAGAAGGTAAAATAACCCAAATGACCAGGGGTGGGCTGCTGCCCAGATGAGCGGAGGGGATGCAGTAGGGTAGTGAAAATGGAGCTCCACCCCAGAGCACCCAATTTTCACTGAAAGATGTTGAAAGAAAATGCAGGGCATCCTGCATAAGCCATGCCTACAGTGTGGTAGTAAAAATAATGGTAGCCCTTCACTGCAAATGGCATCATCCAGGAGGGGGGCAAAGTCTCACGCTGCCATCACTACTAGCTCTCTGACCACCAGCAGGAATGCACGAACCAGGAACATTTCACCCCTGCTTCAATGAGTCTTAATTTCTGTTTTGCTTTGCTTTGCTTTGCTTTGCTTTGTTTTGTTTTGTTTGGTTTGGTTTGGTTTGCTTAGCTTTGCTTAGCTTTGCTTTGCTTTGCTTTGCTTTGCTTTGCTTTGCTTTGCTTTGCTTTGCTTTGCTTTGCTTTGCTTTGCTTTGCTTTGCTTTGCTTTGCTTTGCTTTGCTTCATCAAGCATGTATTAGATAACAGATAAAAGAAGAAGACAATAGGACAGTAGAACAGGGACCGTAGGCACACTGGTGCACTTATGCATACCCCTTACAGACCTCATAGAAAAGGGGAGAGGTCAACTGTAGACAATCTTAGGTTAAAAATTTTGGGGTTTTGGGAAGAAACCACAGAATCAGGTAGTGCATTCCAGGCATTGATCACTGAAGTCGTATTTTCTGTGGTGTTGTGGTTAGCTCTGGCCCAGCTGCTGCCCCAAGGAATGTGCAGGTGGATGTGGGGGAGACATCCATATGCTGCAGGCCTGTTTTGCTCCCAGTGGAATCTGCCGACGAAGTCTCCTATGACCAAGGAGGCCTGAGTGACAGGGAGGAGGAGAGTTTGGCAGACAGCCCAGGAGGAGATCAGTCATCTGTATCATCTCTGGATTCTGAACAAGAATTAATGACACATCCACGCATGAGTAGAGTGATGCATAGGAAGCAACAACTAAAGGATTATTACAAAAGTAAATGAGGCCACCTGTGGTTGGGTGGGGTTGCTGTAACTAGTGCTGCCGCTATAAATAGCAGCGTGTGGGTTTGGCTGTTGTGGAGAATTATCTGATCGTTGTGTTTCATGAATGTCTTGCTGACTCCGGCCTTTGTTTGTTGACTTTTCACCACTTTGAAACCAAAGCAGAGCAAAGTGTGTTTCACTTCGTGGAAGAAGAAGGGCTGTGACTTTCTTCACAGCTGCAAGCTAAGTACTTACGAACTGATAAGGGACTTGTACAAACTACCAGGTTGTTTTGGGATGAGTGCTCTTTGCAATATAAAAAGAGTGCTTTGTTCATTTTGAATTTTGTGATAAAGAACATTGTTTTGAATTTTCAAATGTGTGTGTGTCTGACATTTGTACCGTTGAATTTTTGGGAGGCTCCTACCAGAGAGTCCGGCAGAACATGTGGTTTACATTTAGTTTGAATATGTTACATGCTTATGTGTTGTTGTGACTGAAGGTGAAGTCACTAACAGGAAGGACATTTTGGTATATGATTTTATAAAAACTACAGTTAGATCAGAACAGAGGCGATGTAGTTGTAAATTGTCTAATCGCAGCATTTCAAGTCTGGTGGAGTAAGGTATTTTCTTGCGAGAGGAAGAGTGTAGGACTCTTCTTGTGAAATATTTCTGGACTCTCTTGATTGTATTAATGTCTGATACGCAATGTGGGTTCCATACAGGTGAGCTGTATTCTAGAATTGATCTGACAAATGTTTTGTATACTCTGGTTAGCAGTGTTTCCAGAGAAGAAGCTACATAAGATTAGATTACAGATCTATTATTCTGTTTGTTAATTATTTTGATTGTTAATAGACTAACAATCTATTATTCTGTTATTATTCACAGAAGTAGCAGAAATATAAAAAAGAGGCAGCTATTTGCTTCAAAAAGGTGTGTGGTGCACACTTGTTCATTTATGTTTTTAAAAAGTACTGTTGATTTCTAATGAGGAAAAGGCAAACTAATATTACGTGGGGAGAGGGGACCTTGTGAATCATCTTGTTGCAGCCATTTTCTATTTATTATTGCTTATGTTCCTTTCTGCCTGTAGAAGCGTCCTAACAATCAATGTCTGACATTTTCTACACAATGGGGAAATTACACAAGAATGAAACTAAACGTCTCCTTCCTCTGGTACCCAGACACTTTTTCAGCCGCCTAAGTATTATATGTAATGGGATCAAAAGGTACAAATAAAGCCATTTTACATATAAAACTGTTTCATTTTAAATCTAGTTAAAATTATTTTAATGACTTATTTAAAGTAAAATACCAGGTTTCTACTTTGCTTCCTTTTTCTTGGCTCTGGCTTCACACCGGCACATTAATGATTATTCGTCAAAGTCACACTGTTTGCTTACAAGGCATGAAGGCTCTTTAGACACTGTAATGACAGCTTTTGATTCGCTTAATAATATTTAGAAGAAATCCTAAAAGCCAATCTTTGAAAGAATAGACCACTTTTATTGGCTTTTAGTCCCATTACTGCTATCATAAGTGGTAAATTGGACTAATGCAAGTAATGCTGCTGGGTCATACTATAAAACCACTCCTTAGTTTAACATTTTATTTATTTTTACATTATCTTATTTTAAGATATGATTAAAAAGTAGTTCATCATGGTGACCAGAGGTCTCTTACAAGGCATGGCTGGAGCAAATTGTGGAAAATTGCACTCCTGAATTGCGGTTATATTTGTTTCATTTATATCTGGAAGGACCTCTTTTCTCTGCATTGTATATAGACTAAAATGTTTGAATACAGCAGGTTAGTCAAGCCAGAAATTCATTGGAGGTTTCCCAATTTGAAGGATGATGATACCAGCCTGATTGCAGACATTCATTAAGTCTTCTGCATATTTATTTGCTTCAGAATGTCTAAGCCTCCAGGTTAGCCTGAGTCACTTGTGTACTAAGCTGCAGTTCAATTGGGGTTTGTTGAATTCATTTCAAGCAAGAATGATTGGCTTCACACAACATAGCAGGGTGAAACCAAAGCTAAATCACAAGCTACATTGTTAGACTTAGTCAAAAGAGAGGTTGCAATTTTAAATAAATAACTAAGGCATGAGGGTGCTATTTATACCATTTTCAGACTCAGTATTGACTGTCTAAGGGTCTTTCCCATTCTTGGACACTACCTCCACTACTACTACTACTACTACTACTACTACTACTACTACTACTGCTACTGCTACTACTACAACATACGGCATGGTGCTCTTCTCCATAGTAGTGGTAGTAGTAATAATACTACTACTATATAGCAGTAGTAGTAGTACTAAATAGTACTACTACTACTATATTATAATAATAATAATAATAATAATAATAATAATAATAATAATAATTATTATTATTATTATTATTATTATTATTATTTATTAGATTTGTATGCCGCCCCTCTCCGAAGACTCTACTACTACTACTACTACCACCACTACTATGGAGAAGAGCACCATCCCACCTATAACTGGCAATGACTACTGGAGTAAAATCTTCAGGGACTCCTTAAACTGCTTTTTAAACAGTTTAGAACCTTCAGAAACAAAGTTTAATTGTACTAACTGAGTGAGATTATTTTTCAACCCTTTAAGAAAGAAATTCAAGGTTTTATAAAAGGATTTTTAAAATATATACAAAAGTGTGATTAGAGTGTTGCTTTTAAAATGTTTTCAATGCATTAAGGGTTTAGATGAACTTGAATTAGGACTTTATTATAAATTAATTATAAGAATCCTTCCCATGGGAAACTCTTCTCTATTTATATCTCAAAATAAATAAATAACTGATGACTTTGAAGATTGGTCATTAAAGGGCACCTAAAGGAAATGAATATTTCAATAGATCTGACAAGATAGATCTATTTATATTGGTCTTAGAAATACAGTACTTCTGAAGACATCTAGTATTATAGGTAAACTAGATGGCTTCATGAAAGAGTTATAAATTTTACTGAATAAATCTGAAATTGATTGAAATTTTAAAATGATATTCTTTATGAAGGAGATTGAAAAAGATGAAATAGTGGATGTATAAAATGATGAGTTGTGGTATGCAAACAAAACCAGCTGATGTTTTCAAAATTAAAAGAGACATACCAATGCTAAACCAGAAGTGTTATGTGAATAGCCTTTTTGTTTTAGATTCACAAAAGAGACTTGTTAAATTGACAACAATTTTGTGAGAAAAGACTAAAATGCCTGCAAAGAAGACATATACTTGAACATTACCTGATGACACTAAAACTTATTTGGAGAAAGAGGAAATAATATAACATTGATTTATTTGGTCATGGGTTGCTATTTCTGGTAACGTTTAATGGATTTATGTTGTCTAGGACTGTTATATCTGCCAGGCATGAGCAGAGGCTTAATCTCCTGCTGCACAAGTGGGAGATGTATTTTAATGATATTGGTTAATTGGCTGACTGTGCCTTTAAAAGGGTTTTGTCAGCCGAGAATGGGATGTTGGTTTATAATAAATCCTTATCTTAAATAAACAAGAGTTGCTGGAAGTTTGGCTCTTCACCTGATTTATTATGCCAGAATTGCTGATTGAGAGGCTGGAAAAATTAAAGAGGCAACACATGAGTGGTGACAATTTGCACCATTTGATCCTGAAACACAGATGTGGGAATCTTATGTAATCCTTTTAAATTTTATATTGGAAGCTAATGACTATACAAATATCACTGACAATTATAAATGAGTGCTTTTCATGAGCCTTTGTGAAAAAGAAGTGTTTAAGATGGTGAGGGCCCTCATTGCACCCCAGCCACTGCAGACAGTTCCTTGGGACATATTATTAAACAAACTACAAGAGCATTATGCTCCCCAACCACCTTGCATTGCTGGAAGACATGTTTTTTACCATAGGGACCAGGCGGCGGGTGAATCTATCAGTAGTTATATGGCAGCCCACCAGAAATCAGTTATTTATTGTGAGTTTAGTAACCTAGATGAAGCTCTTGGAGATAGATTGGTCTGTGGGGTTTGGAATGTTAGATTACAGAGGCGATTACTGATAAAACCAGGGTTAATGCTACAGACAGCAGTAGAGCAGGCACAAGCTGCCAAATCATCAAAGAGATCCAAGGAAGAGATACAGAAGTCACACTGGTGGCTAGACAAGGGGCAACCAGGGGTGAGCTACTGCCTGGATGGGGGGGAAACACAGTGGGGTAGCGAAAATGGAGCTCCACCCCAGAACACCCAATTTGCACTGAAATATATTGAAAGAAAATGCAGGATGTCCTGCATAAGCCATGGCCACAGTGTGGTAGTAAAAATTTTGGTAGCCCTTCACAGGGGACAACCATCCATTGAAGGGGGGGTGGAATTATGGGAGGACATTAGGCTAATATGTCACAAGTACCATATAATGATCTATCTATCTATCTATCTATCTATCTATCTATCTATCTATCTATCTATCTATCTATACAGTGATCCCTCGAGTTTCGCGATCTCGATCTTCGTGAAACGCTATATCGCGATTTTTAAAAAAATATTAATTTAAAAAAAAACCACTTCCGCGTTTGGCTTCGGGAGTCAGCTGGGAAGCGGTGCGGCTGTTTTAAAAGGTCGCCGCCGGCATGGGGGGCTTCCCAGCACCCCCACGAACCCCCAACCCGGGTTTGGGGGGGTGCTGGGAAGCCCCCCATGCCGGCGGCGACCTTTTAAAACAGCCGCGCAGCTTCCCAACTGAGTCCTGAAGCCAAACGCCAAAGGCGAACGCGGAAGTTCGCCTTTGGCGTTTGGCTTCAGGACTCAGCTGGGAAGCCGCGCGGCTGTTTTAAAAGGTCGCCGCCGGCATGGGGGGCTTCCCAGCACCCACCCAAACCCCCAACCTGGGTCTTCCAGGCCGCAGATATATATATATATATATATATATATATATATATATATATATATATATATATATATTTGTTTTCGTAAATTTTCACGGGTATATGTATGTAGATTGTTCTGAGTTCGGGTTTTGCCCTGTGTAATGTTTTGCATGTCTATGCGACGTTTCGGTGAAATCACATTCACCATCTTCAGGCTGGAGTTCCAATCTCTGTGTTGTTGTAAATGGAATATTAGCAAACTGACATTTCTTTCTAGTATGTAGTGTGGGGGTGGAGATTTGCTTTGAATGTAGCAAATAGATTGGGTGACTATGCTTCAGTGATCTGATTGGTTGGTGCAATCATAGTTGTTAGAAGGAATGACATGAAGATTTTATGAAGTTTTTTGTTTAAGGCTGATTTCCAAATATAAAATTCTAAAATCATAATAATTAGAAGGATTGACATGTTGATTATTATGAAGTGTTTATTTTGTTTAAGGCTGGTTTCCAAATCTCTGGCAGGCGGGAGGTATCATCCCTTTTATTTAAACAAAGGGGTCTCTTTTCAATTTCGATAGCTTCTAGAGAGATTCTTTTATATAAATTCTCTGTTTTGTGGAGTAATTTAGTTTTTTCAAAGTCAATTTCGTGCCCTGTTTTTTTAATGTGCTGGACAAGGGAGGAGGTCTTTTCTTGTTTTTTGACTGCATTCACATGTTCTGCTATGCGTTGGCTCACTCTTCGGTTAGTTTGTCCAATGTATGTGATTTCACCGAAACGTCGCATAGACATGCAAAACATTACACAGGGCAAAACCCGAACTCAGAACAATCTATATATATATATATATATATATATATATATATATATCTGCTGGATATGATCTAGAAACTACCTAAAATAAATAAACTGCATGGTTTGATGAAAATCTACTCATCATCTTACAGAAACAATTTACTCATTAGGCACATATAAAATAATAATACAATGAAACATGGACTTATATTGTAACATAGTAATTCTAAAGGTTCATGATTAATATCAGTTTTATTATTTATAGGCCTGGGTAATTCATCAATAAATAATATAAGAAGCCATGCTACAAAAATTCCTTTTAATTATACATGCAGCAACATACACTAAATTGTTTTTCTGTCTCCAGTAAGTAATTTTGAAATTTCATAGAAACTTGGCACTTAAGCCCTTCCATCAACAAACTATGCAAAGCTCTTGCAAGTCTTTTCCCAGCAAAGCTAGAGATAATCTTTGCTAGCAATTATTTATTTATTCCACATGCAATATTTCTGTATAGTCCTGCATCCCAGACCCCTTTCCAGTTTGAAAATACGGTAGCATAAAATCTCACCTCGCTTTATAATGTTCAATCCAATAAAATGACATGGTGCATTACAAGAAAACTATCATTTAAAAACTCAAAGTCAGAAAAAGAAAAGGCAGCAATTTGTGCAAAGCTGTATTGTCAATCAGACTTCTTTAACATTTTCTGGAGAATAAATAAGCAGCCAATTATTTTTGACCATTTACTTCATTTATTTATAAAATACTTCTCTGCTGTCTTGCAGCTTAAAAAAAGAAAATCATCAGGGCATTTTATCAATCCAATTAAAACAACATTCAAACACAAAATAAGTCAAAACAAAATGCAAAAAAGATCTACATTAAAAGAATGTAGGTTTTTTTACTCTTTTCCTATTCCTTTTTCTTCTATGTCATGCCTTTCAGATTGTGCTCTAAGAGTAAGAATGAATTTTATGAGCTTTTGTAGGGATTTAGTGGGCTAAAAAACAGAATCAAAGTTTGTAGGAAAAACTACTTTAAAAACAAAGTAAAAGCCTGGAGAATGTACTTAGCACTTAGACTTATATTTATTCATTTTTAAGTGTGTATTGGTAATATACATAGATATAACATAGTTTAGATACATAAGATGGGTACTGATAAGAGGGAACATTAGCAGACACGCCGGTGCGCTTATGCGCACCCCTTACTGACCTCTTGGGAATCAGGTGAGGTCAACAGTGGACAATCTAAAAGTAAAATTTTGGGGGTTAGGTGACAAAACTGAAGAGTCGGGTAATGAGTTCCAGGCATTAACCACTCTGTTGCTAAAGTCATATTTTCTACAATCAAGTTTGGACTGGTTCCCTTTGAGTTTATATCTGTTGTGTCTTCATGTATTGTTGTGGTTGAAGCTAAAAAAATTATTGACAGGAAGGATGTTGTAGGAGATAATTTTATGAGTTATGCTTAGATCCTGCCGAAGGCAACGTAGTTCTAAGCTTTCTAAGCCTAGGATTTCAAGTCTGGTTGCGTAAGATATACTGTTGCGGGTAGAGGAGTGGAGGATCTCGTAAAGTATCTCTGGACACTTTTTAATGTATTTATGTGTGATATGTGGTGTGGGTTCCAGACAGATGAGCTGTATTCAAGGATCAGTCTTGCAAATGTTTTGTATGCTCTGGTTAGTAGTGTGTTATTTGCCTTCTCTAAGCACTTTACAGAGTCAGCATATTGCCCCAAAGAATCTGGATCCTCATTTTATCAACCTCAGAAGGATGGAAGGCTGAGTCAGCTTTGAGCCAGTGAGAACTGAAATGCTGGAAGTCGGGAGAATTAGCCTGCAATACTGCATTCTAACAACTGTGCCACCAAGGTTTTTAAAAATAGAGCTGGTCAATCTACTTCAGTGGTTCTTAACCTGGAGGTTGGGACCCCCTTGGGGTTGCCTAAGATCATGGAAAAAGGCAAATTTAGGAACTATTCTATTCTGACGCCTTGGAGTTGGAACATATTTTTATAATCCGACCAATCAGGTGTTTACAGTGGGGTGACCTTCTTAGTTCTTAAGGCTGGACTAAAAAATACAACTGTACGTTCTAGTCCAGCCTTAGCCAATAGCCATAAAAGCCAACTGGGTGACCTTGGGTCAGTCACTTTATTTCAGCTCACCTCATCTCAGAGGATTGCTATTGTGGGGGGGAAATAGGAATGTTGAATATGTTTGCTACCTTCAGTTATTTTGTAGCAATAATAAAGGCAGGAAATAAATAAAAGTGTAAGAAGCAAGAATTGTTATGAATTCTGGGAATATCTGGGAAGATCAATTTATCCTTATTCATCAAAGACATCCTTGAATGTGAACAAAAAAGTAATAATACTATTCTATTTGGGCTCGATGTCACCTGCAAACCTGGTATCACAAGGATTCATAAATTCCTTGCACCAAACATCCTCCCGGAAGATATCATTGAAGTCTAAGAGATGGCCCTAAGTTTAAGTATATAGATGGTTCAGCGGCCCCACAATTCTCTAGAATTGTTTGTAAAAGTGAACTCATCAAATAAAAATTTATCTACACTATAAACTCTATTAACAGAAACGACTCCAACCCAAAAAACTTTGTTTATGACCCATCCATTCTACAACAAATTCACTCCCACGAACTCTGGACAGAACTCAAAAAAGTCAAGACCAAGGACCTATGCATTGACTACCGCGCTGACTGCATGAAACCTAAGACCCACAATCCACCTTTCAACATTCAACCCCCCCAACATTCAAACCATCTTCAACCAAAACCAAGCCCACATCAACCAAGATTAGGTATGCACATCCCTTACTTCCTCAGTATCAACTACTACTTGTGGCCCTATTTGGACCGGGGGTCACTGCTCACAGTCACTCATGCCCTCCTCACCTCGAGGCTCGACTACTGTAATGCTCTCTACATGGGGCTACCTTTGAAAAGTGTTCAGAAACTTCAGATCGTGCAGAATGCAGCTGCGAGAGCAATCATGGGCTTCCCCAAATATGCACATGTTACACCAACACTCCACAGTCTGCATTGGTTGCCGATCAGTTTCCGGTCACAATTCAAAGTGTTGGTTATGACCTATAAAGCCCTTCATGGCACCGGACCAGATTATCTCAGGGACCGCCTTCTGCCGCACGAATCCCAGTGACCAGTTAGGTCTCACAGAGTGGGCCTTCTCCGGGTCCCATCAACTAAACAATGTTGTTTGGCAGGACCCAGGGGAAGAGCCTTCTCTGTGGAGGCCCCGGCCCTCTGGAACCATCTCCCCCCAGAGATTAGAATTGCCCCCACCCTCCTCACCTTTCATAAGTTTCTTAAAACCCACCTCTGTCGTCAGGCATGGGGGAATTGAGCTTCTTTCCCCCTTAGGCCTTTACAATTTATGCATGATATGTTTTGTATGTATGTTTGGTTTTATAATAAGGGTTTTTAATTATTTTACTATTGGATTGTCACATGTTGTTTTATCACTGTTGTTAGCTGCCCCGAGTCCATGGAGAGGGGCGGCATACAAATCCAATAAATAAATAATAAATAAATAAATAAATAAATAAATGCAAACTAATGAATGCAAGAAGCATCATAAACAAAATACTTTAACTCCTTCTATTACTAAAAAATACTAATTTTGACTTTATATTTGTCTGTGAAACATGGCTAAATGCATCTCTCCCTTACTTCATTATCACAGTAAGAGATTATCATGTTTACTGGTCTGATCGTGAAACCCGTAGAGGAGGGTGATATGCAAGCTAGACATGACCTTGATCTTCCAGAAACCATCATCTGAGAACTGACCCTAAATACCACACTTTACTTCTTACTATGTTATAGAGTCCCTGATTATGGCATCACACATACAAACAAGTTAACCTCACTACTAATGTGGGCAACCTCCTACCCATGCCCTCTCATTTTTCTTGGCAACTTCAGCCTATTTCATATCAACTGGACCTTAAATAAATGTACAATGGAACCCCTACACTCAACTCTTTACAACGCTAGACACAGCAATTGTCTTGATCTCATCTTCTGCAACAGTTCACACTCAATTTATGGACTACAAATAAAAGAGCCCTTTTCCAACAGTGACCAGAGTATGATTGACTAAGTCCAATAAATAAATAAATAAATAAATAAATAAATGAATGAATGAATGAATGAATACATACATACATACATACATACATACATACATACATACATACATAAATACATAAATAAATCTCAATATACATCCTTACAAAAATCACCATAATAATAGGACAACTAATTACAACTTTTAAAAAGCCAGTTATGATATCTTGATTGGCAGACATTATTCTCTGGCTGTAATACTGCTGAACACTACTTTAATATCTTTTTGCTCAAAATGCAAAGAGTCATTAAACTATATGTACAGTGGTACCTCAAGATACGAACCCCTCGTCTTACGAACAACTCGTGATACGAATCCGGGGTTCAGAAAAAATTTGCCTCTTCTTACGAACTTTTTTCGAGTTACGAACGCCAAACCTGAACTTCCGGGTTCGGTGTTCGGAGGCTCTTGGGAAGCCGCCCGACTGTTTTAAAAGGTGACCGCCGGGCTGGGGGGCTTCCCAGCACCCCCCCGAACGCCGAACCCGGAAGTTCGGCAAAAGTTCGGGGTTCGGGAGGGTGCTGGGAAGCCCCCCAGCCCGGCGGTCACCTTTTAAAACAGCCGTGCGGCTTTCCACGAGCCTCCGAACGCCAAACGCGGAAGTTCGGGTTTGGCATTCGGCTTCGGGAGGCTCCTGGAAAGCCGCGCGGCTGTTTTAAAAGGTGACAGCCGGGCTGGGGGGCTTCCTAGCAACCTCCTGAACCCTGAACTTTTGCTGAACTTCCGGGTTCGGGGTTCGGGGGGTTGCTGGGAAGCCCCCCAGTCCGGCTGCCACCTTTTAAAACAGCCGCGCGGCTTCCCAGCAGCCTCTGAACGTGGGACGAGGGGCAAATCTCTGCGTCTGTAGCAGCCAGGGAAGCTGAGCCCGGCATGGCGGTGACGGCGGCGGTGCTGCTGCTCCGGTCACCCGATTGTCTCCTGCCTCCCGCGCCCTTCGCTTTGGAAATGGACCCTGGTGGGACTCGGGAGGGAAAGTGGGAAGGGGCGCCAGGGAGGAGACCCTTCTCCATGGGGATGATGGTCCAGTCACCCGCCCGCCCACGAGAAGCGGGTTGCGGTTTTCCCCGCATACCGATGAAGGTTGGGGAGAGCGGGAACCCCGGATCCGCCCCCTCCCCAAGCCCAGGGGGCAAGGAGCGAGGGGGCTGCGAAGGGGCACGCGCGGCAGAGCTCCGGCGGAGGAGCTGCGCACAAAGGCCGAGGCGAGGCTGAGCAGGAGGAGAAGCCAACCAGCGAGGCGGTGGGCTAGGAGCCGCAGGCGAAAGGAACTCGGGGCATCGGAGCACGGCACCAGGCATTGTTCTCCAGACCCCGCCCGCTCTCCCCAACCTTCATCGGTGACTGCGGCAGTGCTACTGCTCCGGTTGCCCGATTGTCTCCTGCCTCCCGCGCCCTTTGCTTTGGAAATGGACCCCGGCGGGACTTGGGAGGAAAAGTGGGAAGGGGCGCCAGGGAGGAGACCCTTCTCTGAGGGGGTGCTGGTCCAGTCACCCGCCCGCCCACGAGAAGCAGGTTGCGGTTTTCCCCGCATGAAGGATGGGGAGAGCGGGAACCCCAGATCCGTCCCCTCCCCAAGACCAGGGGGCAAGGAGCGAGGGGGCTGCAAAGGGGCGCGCGCGGCAGAGCTCCGGTGGAGGAGCCGCGCACAAAGACTGAGGCGAGGCTGAGCAGGAGGAGAGGGGCGCGCCGCGCGGCAGAGCTCCGGTGGAGGAGGCACCGCGCGCACCAAAGACTGAAGGCGAGGGCTGAGGCAGGAGGAGAAGCCCAACCAGCGAGGCAGTGGGCTGGGAGCCGCAGGCGAAAGGAGCTCGGGCATTGGAGCGTGGCGCCACAGGCATTGTTCTCCGGACCCCTGCCCCGCTCAGGCCCCGTGGCGGCCCTTTCCCTCTTCCAGGCTGCGGGCGAAGAAGAAGGGGAACCCCCGGATCCGCCCCATCCTCAAGCCCAAGGGGCAAGGAGCGAGGGGGGCTGCGAAGGGGCACGCGCGGCAGAGCTCAGGCGGAGGAACACCGCGCACAAAGGCCAAGGGCGAGGCCTCAGGCAGGAGGAGAAAGCCAGCCAGTGAGGTTGGTGGGCTGGGAGCCGCAGGCGAAAGGAGCTTGGGCATCGGAGCACGAGCGGCGCCAGGCATTGTTCTCCCGGATCCCACACCCGCTCAGCCCCGTGGCGGCCCTTTCCCCTCTCCAGGCTGCGGGCGAAGAAGGAAGGGGGACGTCCCTTCCCCTGGCATTGTTTAAAAAGTGAAATGGTGGGGGCGCGGAATCCGGGGTTCTCCCTTCTTCTTCTTCGCCCGCAGGCCTGGAGAGGCGAAAGGGCTGCCGCCGGGCGGGCTGAGCGGGCGGGGTCTGAGAGAACAATGCCTGGCGCCCACGCTCCAATGCCCGAGCTCTCCTTTCGCCTGCGGCTCCCCAGCCCACCGCCATTGCTGGTTGGCTTCTCCTCCCTGCTCAAGCCCTCGCCTTGGCCTTTAGTGCGCGGGCTCCTCCGCCGGAGCTCTGCCGCGCG